>NW_027364725.1:0-184379 GCF_046119375.1 Phyllobates terribilis
ACGTTTTTCAATGGCAAAAATCAATGAATATTGTAAATGCACAAACAGTAATTTCTCCGCATTGCAAGGTGCAATTCTGAAATTTTTTGCTTTTTCCTGCTCCTCTTAGCATGATAAAGAAGATTCAAAGAGAGTGAGGTGCCAGCTCCTTTCATTCAGTCAGTAGCTTCAAACATTTCTGGTATATGAATAACATGTTTTTCAATGGCAAAAATCAATGAATATTGTAAATGCACAAACAGTAATTTCTCCGCATTGCAAGGTGCAATTCTGAAATTTTTTGCTTTTTCCTTCTCCTCTTAGCATGATAAAGAAGATTCAAAGAGAGTGAGATGCCAGCTCCTTTCATTCAGTCAGTAGCTTCAATCATTTCTGGACGTTTTTCAATGGCAAAAATCAATGAATATTGTAAATGCACAAACAGTAATTTCTCCGCATTGCAAGGTGCAATTCTGAAATTTTTTGCTTTTTCCTGCTCCTCTTAGCATGATAAAGAAGATTCAAAGAGAGTGAGATGCCAGCTCCTTTCATTCAGTCAGTAGCTTCAATCATTTCTGGACGTTTTTCAATGGCAAAAATCAATGAATATTGTAAATGCACAAACAGTAATTTCTCCGCATTGCAAGGTGCAATTCTGAAATTTTTTGCTTTTTCCTGCTCCTCTTAGCATGATAAAGAAGATTCAAAGAGAGTGAGATGCCAGCTCCTTTCATTCAGTCAGTAGCTTCAAACATTTCTGGTATATGAATAACATGATGTTTTTCAATGGCAAAAATCAATGAATATTGTAAATGCACAAACAGTAACTTCTCCGCATTGCAAGGTGCAAGTCTGAAATTTTTTGCTTTTTCCTGCTCCTCTTAGCATGATAAAGAAGATTCAAAGAGAGCGAGATGCCAGCTACTTTCATTCAGTCAGTAGCTTCAATCATTTCTGGACGTTTTTCAATGGTAAAAATCAATGAATATTGTAAATGCACAAACAGTAATTTCTCCACATTGCAAGGTGCAATTCTGAAATTTTTTGCTTTTTCCTGCTCCTCTTAGCATGATAAAGAAGATTCAAAGAGAGTGAGATGCCAGCTCCTTTCATTCAGTCAGTAGCTTCAAACATTTCTGGTATATGAATAACATGATGTTTTTCAATGGCAAAAATCAATGAATATTGTAAATGCACAAAGAGTAATTTCTCCGCATTGCAAGATGCAATTCTGAAATTTTTTGCTTTTTCCTGCTCCTCTTAGCATCATAAAGAAGATTCAAAGAGAGTGAGATGCCAGCTCCTTTCATTCAGTCAGTAGCTTCAAACATTTCTGGTATATGAATAACATGATGTTTTTCAATGGCAAAAATCAATGAATATTGTAAATGCACAAACAGTAATTTCTCCGCATTGCAAGGTGCAATTCTGAAATTTTTTGCTTTTTCCTGCTCCTCTTAGCATGATAAAGAAGATTCAAAGAGAGTGAGATGCCAGCTCCTTTCATTCAGTCAGTAGCTTCAATCATTTCTGGACGTTTTTCAATGGCAAAAATCAATGAATATTGTAAATGCACAAACAGTAATTTCTCCGCATTGCAAGGTGCAATTCTGAAATTTTTTGCTTTTTCCTGCTCCTCTTAGCATGATAAAGAAGATTCAAAGAGAGTGAGATGTCAGCTCCTTTCATTCAGTCAGTAGCTTCAAACATTTCTGGTATATGAATAACATGATGTTTTTCAATGGCAAAAATCAATGAATATTGTAAATGCACAAACAGTAATTTATCCGCATTGCAAGGTGCAATTCTGAAATTTTTTGCTTTTTCCTGCTCCTCTTAGCATGATAAAGAAGATTCAAAGAGAGTGAGATGCCAGCTCCTTTCATTCAGTCAGTAGCTTCAATCATTTCTGGACGTTTTTCAATGGCAAAAATCAATGAATATTGTAAATGCACAAACAGTAATTTCTCCGCATTGCAAGGTGCAATTCTGAATTTTTTTGCTTTTTCCTGCTCCTCTTAGCATGATAAAGAAGATTCAAAGAGAGTGAGATGCCAGCTCCTTTCATTCAGTCAGTAGCTTCAATCATTTCTGGACGTTTTTCAATGGCAAAAATCAATGAATATTGTAAATGCACAAACAGTAATTTCTCCGCATTGCAAGGTGCAATTCTGAAATTTTTTGCTTTTTCCTGCTCCTCTTAGCATGATAAACAAGATTCAAAGAGAGTGAGATGCCAGCTCCTTTCATTCAGTCAGTAGCTTCAATCATTTCTGGACGTTTTTCAATGGCAAAAATCAATGAATATTGTAAATGCACAAACAGTAATTTCTCCGCATTGTAAGGTGCAATTCTGAAATTTTTTGCTTTTTCCTGCTCCTCTTAGCATGATAAAGAAGATTCAAAGAGAGTGAGATGCCAGCTCCTTTCAGTCAGTCAGTAGCTTCAATCATTTCTGGACGTTTTTCAATGGCAAAAATCAATGAATATTGTAAATGCACAAACAGTAATTTCTCCGCATTGCAAGGTGCAATTCTGAATTTTTTTGCTTTTTCCTGCTCCTCTTAGCATGATAAAGAAGATTCAAAGAGAGTGAGATGCCAGCTCCTTTCATTCAGTCAGTAGCTTCAATCATTTCTGGTATATGAATAACATGATGTTTTTCAATGGCAAAAATCAATGAATATTGTAAATGCACAAACAGTAATTTCTCCGCATTGCAAGGTGCAATTCTGAAATTTTTTGCTTTTTCCTGCTCCTCTTTGCATGATAAAGAAGATTCAAAGAGAGTGAGATGCCAGCTCCTTTCATTCAGTCAGTAGCTTCAATCATTTCTGGACGTTTTTCAATGGCAAAAATCAATGAATATTGTAAATGCACAAACAGTAATTTCTCCGCATTGCAAGGTGCAATTCTGAAATTTTTTGCTTTTTCCTGCTCCTCTTAGCATGATAAACAAGATTCAAAGAGAGTGAGATGCCAGCTCCTTTCATTCAGTCAGTAGCTTCAATCATTTCTGGACGTTTTTCAATGGCAAAAATCAATGAATATTGTAAATGCACAAACAGTAATTTCTCCGCATTGTAAGGTGCAATTCTGAAATTTTTTGCTTTTTCCTGCTCCTCTTAGCATGATAAAGAAGATTCAAAGAGAGTGAGATGCCAGCTCTTTTCAGTCAGTCAGTAGCTTCAATCATTTCTGGACGTTTTTCAATGGCAAAAATCAATGAATATTGTAAATGCACAAACAGTAATTTCTCCGCATTGTAAGGTGCAATTCTGAAATTTTTTGCTTTTTCCTGCTCCTCATAGCATGATAAAGAAGATTCAAAGATAGTGAGATGCCAGCTTCTTTCATTCAGTCAATAGCTTCAAACATTTCTGGTATATGAATAACATGATGTTTTTCAATGGCAAAAATCAATGAATATTGTAAATGCACAAACAGTAATTTCTCCGCATTGCAAGGTGCAATTCTGAAATTTTTTGCTTTTTCCTGCTCCTCTTAGCATGATAAAGAAAATTCAAAGAGAGTGAGATGCCAGCTCCTTTCATTCAGTCAGTAGCTTCAATCATTTCTGGACGTTTTTCAATGGCAAAAATCAATGAATATTGTAAATGCACAAACAGTAATTTCTCCGCATTGCAAGGTGCAATTCTGAAATTTTTTGCTTTTTCCTGCTCCTCTTAGCATCATAAAGAAGATTCAAAGAGAGTGAGATGCCAGCTCCTTTCATTCAGTCAGTAGCTTCAATCATTTCTGGACGTTTTTCAATGGCAAAAATCAATGAATATTGTAAATGCACAAACAGTAATTTCTCCGCATTGCAAGGTGCAATTCTGAAATTTTTTGCTTTTTCCTGCTCCTCTTAGCATGATAAAGAAGATTCAAAGAGAGTGAGATGCCAGCTCCTTTCATTCAGTCAGTAGCTTCAATTATTTCTGGTATATGAATAACATGATGTTTTTCAATGTCAAAAATCAATGAATATTGTAAATGCACAAACAGTAATTTCTCCGCATTGCAAGGTGCAATTCTGAAATTTTTTGCTTTTTCCTGCTCCTCTTAGCATGGTAAAGAAGATTCAAAGAGAGTGAGATGCCAACTCCTTTCATTCAGTCAGTAGCTTCAATCATTTCTGGACGTTTTTCAATGGCAAAAATCAATGAATATTGTAAATGCACAAACAGTAATTTCTCCGCATTGCAAGGTGCAATTCTGAAATTTTTTGCTTTTTCCTGCTCCTCTTAGCATGATAAAGAAGATTCAAAGAGAGTGAGATGCCAGCTCCTTTCATTCAGTCAGTAGCTTCAATCATTTCTGGACGTTTTTCAATGGCAAAAATCAATGAATATTGTAAATGCACAAACAGTAATTTCTCCGCATTGCAAGGTGCAATTCTGAAATTTTTTGCTTTTTCCTGCTCCTCTTAGCATGATAAAGAAGATTCAAAGAGAGTGAGATGCCAGCTCCTTTCATTCAGTCAGTAGCTTCAATCATTTCTGGGTATGAATAACATGATGTTTTTCAATGGCAAAAATCAATGAATATTGTAAATGCACAAACAGTAATTTCTCCGCATTGCAAGGTGCAATTCTGAAATTTTTTGCTTTTTCCTGCTCCTCTTAGCATGATAAAGAAGATTCAAAGAGAGTGAGATGCCAGCTCCTTTCATTCAGTCAGTAGCTTCAATCATTTCTGGACGTTTTTCAATGGCAAAAATCAATGAATATTGTAAATGCACAAACAGTAATTTCTCCGCATTGCAAGGTGCAATTCTGAAATTTTTTACTTTTTCCTGCTCCTCTTAGCATGATAAACAAGATTCAAAGAGAGTGAGATGCCAGCTCCTTTCATTCAGTCAGTAGCTTCAATCATTTCTGGACGTTTTTCAATGGCAAAAATCATTGAATATTGTAAATGCACAAACAGTAATTTCTCCGCATTGCAAGGTGCAATTCTGAAATTTTTTACTTTTTCCTGCTCCTCTTAGCATGATAAAGAAGATTCAAAGAGAGTGAGATGCCAGCTCCTTTCATTCAGTCTGTAGCTTCAATCATTTCTGGTATATTAATAACATGATGTTTTTCAATCGCAAAAATCAATGAATATTGTAAATGCACAAACAGTAATTTCTCCGCATTGCAAGGTGCAATTCTGAAATTTTTTGCTTTTTCCTGCTCCTCTTAGCATGATAAAGAAGATTCAAAGAGAGTGAGATGCCAGCTCCTTTCATTCAGTCAGTAGCTTCAATCATTTCTGGACGTTTTTCAATGGCAAAAATCAATGAATATTGTAAATGCACAAACAGTAATTTCTCCGCATTGCAAGGTGCAATTCTGAAATTTTTTGCTTTTTCCTGCTCCTCTTAGCATGATAAAGAAGATTCAAAGAGAGTGAGATGCCAGCTCCTTTCATTCAGTCAGTAGCTTCAATCATTTCTGGTATATGAATAACATGATGTTTTTCAATGGCAAAAATCAATGAATATTGTAAATGCACAAACAGTAATTTCTCCGCATTGCAAGGTGCAATTCTGAAATTTTTTGCTTTTTCCTGCTCCTCTTAGCATGATAAAGAAGATTCAAAGAGAGTGAGATGCCAGCTCCTTTCATTCAGTCAGTAGCTTCAATCATTTCTGGACGTTTTTCCATGGCAAAAATCAATGAATATTGTAAATGCACAAACAGTAATTTCTCCGCATTGCAAGGTGCAATTCTGAAATTTTTTGCTTTTTCCTGCTCCTCTTAGCATGATAAAGAAGATTCAAAGAGAGTGAGATGCCAGCTCCTTTCATTCAGTCAGTAGCTTCAATCATTTCTGGACGTTTTTCAATGGTAAAAATCAATGAATATTGTAAATGCACAAACAGTAATTTCTCCACATTGCAAGGTGCAATTCTGAAATTTTTTGCTTTTTCCTGCTCCTCTTAGCATGATAAAGAAGATTCAAAGAGAGTGAGATGCCAACTCCTTTCATTCAGTCAGTAGCTTCAAACATTTCTGGTATATGAATAACATGATGTTTTTCAATGGCAAAAATCAATGAATATTGTAAATGCACAAACAGTAATTTCTCCGCATTGCAAGGTGCAAGTCTGAAATTTTTTGCTTTTTCCTGCTCCTCTTAGCATGATAAAGAAGATTCAAAGAGAGTGAGATGCCAGCTACTTTCATTCAGTCAGTAGCTTCAATCATTTCTGGACGTTTTTCAATGGTAAAAATCAATGAATATTGTAAATGCACAAACAGTAATTTCTCCACATTGCAAGGTGCAATTCTGAAATTTTTTGATTTTTCCTGCTCCTCTTAGCATGATAAAGAAGATTCAAAGAGAGTGAGATGCCAACTCCTTTCATTCAGTCAGTAGCTTCAAACATTTCTGGTATATGAATAACATGATGTTTTTCAATGGCAAAAATCAATGAATATTGTAAATGCACAAACAGTAATTTCTCCGCATTGCAAGGTGCAATTCTGAAATTTTTTGCTTTTTCCTGCTCCTCTTAGCATGATAAAGAAGATTCAAAGAGAGTGAGATGCCAGCTCCTTTCATTCAGTCAGTAGCTTCAATCATTTCTGGACGTTTTTCAATGGCAAAAATCAATGAATATTGTAAATGCACAAACAGTAATTTCTCCGCATTGCAAGGTGCAATTCTGAAATTTTTTGCTTTTTCCTGCTCCTCTTAGCATGATAAAGAAGATTCAAAGAGAGTGAGATGCCAGCTCCTTTCATTCAGTCAGTACCTTCAATCATTTCTGGACGTTTTTCAATGGCAAAAATCAATGAATATTGTAAATGCACAAACAGTAATTTCTCCGCATTGCAAGGTGCAATTCTGAAATTTTTTGCTTTTTCCCGCTCCTCTTAGCATGATAAAGAAGATTCAAAGAGAGTGAGGTGCCAGCTCCTTTCATTCAGTCAGTAGCTTCAAACATTTCTGGTATATGAATAACATGTTTTTCAATGGCAAAAATCAATGAATATTGTAAATGCACAAACAGTAATTTCTCCGCATTGCAAGGTGCAATTCTGAAATTTTTTGCTTTTTCCTGCTCCTCTTAGCATGATAAAGAAGATTCAAAGAGAGTGAGATGCCAGCTCCTTTCATTCAGTCAGTAGCTTCAATCATTTCTGGACGTTTTTCAATGGCAAAAATCAATGAATATTGTAAATGCACAAACAGTAATTTCTCCGCATTGCAAGGTGCAATTCTGAAATTTTTTGCTTTTTCCTGCTCCTCTTAGCATGATAAAGAAGATTCAAAGAGAGTGAGATGCCAGCTCCTTTCATTCAGTCAGTAGCTTCAATCATTTCTGGACGTTTTTCAATGGCAAAAATCAATGAATATTGTAAATGCACAAACAGTAATTTCTCCGCATTGCAAGGTGCAATTCTGAAATTTTTTGCTTTTTCCTGCTCCTCTTAGCATGATAAAGAAGATTCAAAGAGAGTGAGATGCCAGCTCCTTTGATTCAGTCAGTAGCTTCAAACATTTCTGGTATATGAATAACATGATGTTTTTCAATGGCAAAAATCAATGAATATTGTAAATGCACAAACAGTAATTTCTCCGCATTGCAAGGTGCAAGTCTGAAATTTTTTGCTTTTTCCTGCTCCTCTTAGCATGATAAAGAATATTCAAAGAGAGTGAGATGCCAGCTACTTTCATTCAGTCAGTAGCTTCAATCATTTCTGGACGTTTTTCAATGGTAAAAATCAATGAATATTGTAAATGCACAAACAGTAATTTCTCCACATTGCAAGGTGCAATTCTGAAATTTTTTGCTTTTTCCTGCTCCTCTTAGCATGATAAAGAAGATTCAAAGAGAGTGAGATGCCAGCTCCTTTCATTCAGTCAGTAGCTTCAAACATTTCTGGTATATGAATAACATGATGTTTTTCAATGGCAAAAATCAATGAATATTGTAAATGCACAAACAGTAATTTCTCCGCATTGCAAGGTGCAAGTCTGAAATTTTTTGCTTTTTCCTGCTCCTCTTAGCATGATAAAGAAGATTCAAAGAGAGTGAGATGCCAGCTACTTTCATTCAGTCAGTAGCTTCAATCATTTCTGGACGTTTTTCAATGGTAAAAATCAATGAATATTGTAAATGCACAAACAGTAATTTCTCCACATTGCAAGGTGCAATTCTGAAATTTTTTGCTTTTTCCTGCTCCTCTTAGCATGATAAAGAAGATTCAAAGAGAGTGAGATGCCAGCTCCTTTCATTCAGTCAGTAGCTTCAAACATTTCTGGTATATGAATAACATGATGTTTTTCAATGGCAAAAATCAATGAATATTGTAAATGCACAAACAGTAATTTCTCCACATTGCAAGGTGCAATTCTGAAATTTTTTGCTTTTTCCTGCTCCTCTTAGCATGATAAAGAAGATTCAGAGTGAGATGCCAGCTCCTTTCATTCAGTCAGTAGCTTCAAACATTTCTGGTATATGAATAACATGATGTTTTTCAATGGCAAAAATCAATGAATATTGTAAATGCACAAACAGTAATTTCTCCGCATTGCAAGGTGCAATTCTGAAATTTTTTGCTTTTTCCTGCTCCTCTTAGCATGATAAAGAAGATTCAAAGAGAGTGAGATGCCAGCTCCTTTCATTCAGTCAGTACCTTCAATCATTTCTGGACGTTTTTCAATGGCAAAAATCAATGAATATTGTAAATGCACAAACAGTAATTTCTCCGCATTGCAAGGTGCAATTCTGAAATTTTTTGCTTTTTCCCGCTCCTCTTAGCATGATAAAGAAGATTCAAAGAGAGTGAGGTGCCAGCTCCTTTCATTCAGTCAGTAGCTTCAAACATTTCTGGTATATGAATAACATGTTTTTCAATGGCAAAAATCAATGAATATTGTAAATGCACAAACAGTAATTTCTCCGCATTGCAAGGTGCAATTCTGAATTTTTTTGCTTTTTCCTGCTCCTCTTAGCATGATAAAGAAGATTCAAAGAGAGTGAGATGCCAGCTCCTTTCATTCAGTCAGTAGCTTCAATCATTTCTGGACGTTTTTCAATGGCAAAAATCAATGAATATTGTAAATGCACAAACAGTAATTTCTCCGCATTGCAAGGTGCAATTCTGAAATTTTTTGCTTTTTCCTGCTCCTCTTAGCATGATAAAGAAGATTCAAAGAGAGTGAGATGCCAGCTCCTTTCATTCAGTCAGTAGCTTCAATCATTTCTGGACGTTTTTCAATGGCAAAAATCAATGAATATTGTAAATGCACAAACAGTAATTTCTCCGCATTGCAAGGTGCAATTCTGAAATTTTTTGCTTTTTCCTGCTCCTCTTAGCATGATAAAGAAGATTCAAAGAGAGTGAGATGCCAGCTCCTTTGATTCAGTCAGTAGCTTCAAACATTTCTGGTATATGAATAACATGATGTTTTTCAATGGCAAAAATCAATGAATATTGTAAATGCACAAACAGTAATTTCTCCGCATTGCAAGGTGCAAGTCTGAAATTTTTTGCTTTTTCCTGCTCCTCTTAGCATGATAAAGAAGATTCAAAGAGAGTGAGATGCCAGCTACTTTCATTCAGTCAGTAGCTTCAATCATTTCTGGACGTTTTTCAATGGTAAAAATCAATGAATATTGTAAATGCACAAACAGTAATTTCTCCACATTGCAAGGTGCAATTCTGAAATTTTTTGCTTTTTCCTGCTCCTCTTAGCATGATAAAGAAGATTCAAAGAGAGTGAGATGCCAGCTCCTTTCATTCAGTCAGTAGCTTCAAACATTTCTGGTATATGAATAACATGATGTTTTTCAATGGCAAAAATCAATGAATATTGTAAATGCACAAACAGTAATTTCTCCGCATTGCAAGGTGCAAGTCTGAAATTTTTTGCTTTTTCCTGCTCCTCTTAGCATGATAAAGAAGATTCAAAGAGAGTGAGATACCAGCTACTTTCATTCAGTCAGTAGCTTCAATCATTTCTGGACGTTTTTCAATGGTAAAAATCAATGAATATTGTAAATGCACAAACAGTAATTTCTCCACATTGCAAGGTGCAATTCTGAAATTTTTTGCTTTTTCCTGCTCCTCTTAGCATGATAAAGAAGATTCAAAGAGAGTGAGATGCCAGCTCCTTTCATTCAGTCAGTAGCTTCAAACATTTCTGGTATATGAATAACATGATGTTTTTCAATGGCAAAAATCAATGAATATTGTAAATGCACAAACAGTAATTTCTCCACATTGCAAGGTGCAATTCTGAAATTTTTTGCTTTTTCCTGCTCCTCTTAGCATGATAAAGAAGATTCAAAGAGAGTGAGATGCCAGCTCCTTTCATTCAGTCAGTAGCTTCAAACATTTCTGGTATATGAATAACATGATGTTTTTCAATGGCAAAAATCAATGAATATTGTAAATGCACAAACAGTAATTTCTCCGCATTGCAAGGTGCAATTCTGAAATTTTTTGCTTTTTCCTGCTCCTCTTAGCATGATAAAGAAGATTCAAAGAGAGTGAGATGCCAGCTCCTTTCATTCAGTCAGTAGCTTCAATCATTTCTGGACGTTTTTCAATGGCAAAAATCAATGAATATTGTAAATGCACAAACAGTAATTTCTCCGCATTGCAAGGTGCAATTCTGAAATTTTTTGCTTTTTCCTGCTCCTCTTAGCATGATAAAGAAGATTCAAAGAGAGTGAGATGTCAGCTCCTTTCATTCAGTCAGTAGCTTCAAACATTTCTGGTATATGAATAACATGATGTTTTTCAATGGCAAAAATCAATGAATATTGTAAATGCACAAACAGTAATTTCTCCGCATTGCAAGGTGCAATTCTGAAATTTTTTGCTTTTTCCTGCTCCTCTTAGCATGATAAAGAAGATTCAAAGAGAGTGAGATGCCAGCTCCTTTCATTCAGTCAGTAGCTTCAATCATTTCTGGACGTTTTTCAATGGCAAAAATCAATGAATATTGTAAATGCACAAACAGTAATTTCTCCGCATTGCAAGGTGCAATTCTGAAATTTTTTGCTTTTTCCTGCTCCTCTTAGCATGATAAAGAAGATTCAAAGAGAGTGAGATGCCAGCTCCTTTCATTCAGTCAGTAGCTTCAAACATTTCTGGTATATGAATAACATGATGTTTTTCAATGGCAAAAATCAATGAATATTGTAAATGCACAAACAGTAATTTCTCCGCATTGCAAGGTGCAAGTCTGAAATTTTTTGCTTTTTCCTGCTCCTCTTAGCATGATAAAGAAGATTCAAAGAGAGTGAGATGCCAGCTACGTTCATTCAGTCAGTAGCTTCAATCATTTCTGGACGTTTTTCAATGGTAAAAATCAATGAATATTGTAAATGCACAAACAGTAATTTCTCCACATTGCAATGTGCAATTCTAAAATTTTTTGCTTTTTCCTGCTCCTCTTAGCATGATAAAGAAGATTCAAAGAGAGTGAGATGCCAGCTCCTTTCATTCAGTCAGTAGCTTCAAACATTTCTGGTATATGAATAACATGATGTTTTTCAATGGCAAAAATCAATGAATATTGTAAATGCACAAACAGTAATTTCTCCGCATTGCAAGGTGCAATTCTGAAATGTTTTGCTTTTTCCTGCTCCTCTTAGCATGATAAAGAAGATTCAAAGAGAGTGAGATGCCAACTCCTTTCATTCAGTCAGTAGCTTCAAACATTTCTGGTATATGAATAACATGATGTTTTTCAATGGCAAAAATCAATGAATATTGTAAATGCACAAACAGTAATTTCTCCGCATTGCAAGGTGCAATTCTGAAATTTTTTTCTTTTTCCTGCTCCTCTTAGCATGATAAAGAAGATTCAAAGAGAGTGAGATGCCAGCTCCTTTCATTCAGTCAGTAGCTTCAATCATTTCTGGACGTTTTTCAATGGCAAAAATCAATGAATATTGTAAATGCACAAACAGTAATTTCTCCGCATTGCAAGGTGCAATTCTGAAATTTTTTGCTTTTTCCTGCTCCTCTTAGCATGATAAAGAAGATTCAAAGAGAGTGAGATGCCAGCTCCTTTCATTCAGTCAGTACCTTCAATCATTTCTGGACGTTTTTCAATGGCAAAAATCAATGAATATTGTAAATGCACAAACAGTAATTTCTCCGCATTGCAAGGTGCAATTCTGAAATTTTTTGCTTTTTCCTGCTCCTCTTAGCATGATAAAGAAGATTCAAAGAGAGTGAGATGCCAGCTCCTTTCATTCAGTCAGTAGCTTCAATCATTTCTGGACGTTTTTCAATGGCAAAAATCAATGAATATTGTAAATGCACAAACAGTAATTTCTCCGCATTGCAAGGTGCAATTCTGAAATTTTTTGCTTTTTCCTGCTCCTCTTAGCATGATAAAGAAGATTCAAAGAGAGTGAGATGCCAGCTCCTTTCATTCAGTCAGTAGCTTCAAACATTTCTGGTATATGAATAACATGATGTTTTTCAATGGCAAAAATCAATGAATATTGTAAATGCACAAACAGTAATTTCTCCGCATTGCAAGGTGCAAGTCTGAAATTTTTTGCTTTTTCCTGCTCCTCTTAGCATGATAAAGAAGATTCAAAGAGAGTGAGATGCCAGCTACTTTCATTCAGTCAGTAGCTTCAATCATTTCTGGACGTTTTTCAATGGTAAAAATCAATGAATATTGTAAATGCACAAACAGTAATTTCTCCACATTGCAATGTGCAATTCTAAAATTTTTTGCTTTTTCCTGCTCCTCTTAGCATGATAAAGAAGATTCAAAGAGAGTGAGATGCCAGCTCCTTTCATTCAGTCAGTAGCTTCAAACATTTCTGGTATATGAATAACATGATGTTTTTCAATGGCAAAAATCAATGAATATTGTAAATGCACAAACAGTAATTTCTCCGCATTGCAAGGTGCAATTCTGAAATTTTTTGCTTTTTCCTGCTCCTCTTAGCATGATAAAGAAGATTCAAAGAGAGTGAGATGCCAACTCCTTTCATTCAGTCAGTAGCTTCAAACATTTCTGGTATATGAATAACATGATGTTTTTCAATGGCAAAAATCAATGAATATTGTAAATGCACAAACAGTAATTTCTCCGCATTGCAAGGTGCAATTCTGAAATTTTTTGCTTTTTCCTGCTCCTCTTAGCATGATAAAGAAGATTCAAAGAGAGTGAGATGCCAGCTCCTTTCATTCAGTCAGTAGCTTCAATCATTTCTGGACGTTTTTCAATGGCAAAAATCAATGAATATTGTAAATGCACAAACAGTAATTTCTCCGCATTGCAAGGTGCAATTCTGAAATTTTTTGCTTTTTCCTGCTCCTCTTAGCATGATAAAGAAGATTCAAAGAGAGTGAGATGCCAGCTCCTTTCATTCAGTCAGTACCTTCAATCATTTCTGGACGTTTTTCAATGGCAAAAATCAATGAATATTGTAAATGCACAAACAGTAATTTCTCCGCATTGCAAGGTGCAATTCTAAAATTTTTTGCTTTTTCCCGCTCCTCTTAGCATGATAAAGAAGATTCAAAGAGAGTGAGGTGCCAGCTCCTTTCATTCAGTCAGTAGCTTCAAACATTTCTGGTATATGAATAACATGTTTTTCAATGGCAAAAATCAATGAATATTGTAAATGCACAAACAGTAATTTCTCCGCATTGCAAGGTGCAATTCTGAAATTTTTTGCTTTTTCCTGCTCCTCTTAGCATGATAAAGAAGATTCAAAGAGAGTGAGATGCCAGCTCCTTTCATTCAATCAGTAGCTTCAATCATTTCTGGACGTTTTTCAATGGCAAAAATCAATGAATATTGTATATGCACAAACAGTAATTTCTCCGCATTGCAAGGTGCAATTCTGAAATTTTTTGCTTTTTCCTGCTCCTCTTAGCATGATAAAGAAGATTCAAAGAGAGTGAGGTGCCAGCTCCTTTCATTCAGTCAGTAGCTTCAAACATTTCTGGTATATGAATAACATGTTTTTCAATGGCAAAAATCAATGAATATTGTAAATGCACAAACAGTAATTTCTCCGCATTGCAAGGTGCAATTCTGAAATTTTTTGCTTTTTCCTGCTCCTCTTAGCATGATAAAGAAGATTCAAAGAGAGTGAGATGCCAGCTCCTTTCATTCAGTCAGTAGCTTCAATCATTTCTGGACGTTTTTCAATGGCAAAAATCAATGAATATTGTAAATGCACAAACAGTAATTTCTCCGCATTGCAAGGTGCAATTCTGAAATTTTTTGCTTTTTCCTGCTCCTCTTAGCATGATAAAGAAGATTCAAAGAGAGTGAGATGCCAGCTCCTTTGATTCAGTCAGTAGCTTCAAACATTTCTGGTATATGAATAACATGATGTTTTTCAATGGCAAAAATCAATGAATATTGTAAATGCACAAACAGTAATTTCTCCGCATTGCAAGGTGCAAGTCTGAAATTTTTTGCTTTTTCCTGCTCCTCTTAGCATGATAAAGAAGATTCAAAGAGAGTGAGATGCCAGCTACTTTCATTCAGTCAGTAGCTTCAATCATTTCTGGACGTTTTTCAATGGTAAAAATCAATGAATATTGTAAATGCACAAACAGTAATTTCTCCACATTGCAAGGTGCAATTCTGAAATTTTTTGCTTTTTCCTGCTCCTCTTAGCATGATAAAGAAGATTCAAAGAGAGTGAGATGCCAGCTCCTTTCATTCAGTCAGTAGCTTCAAACATTTCTGATATATGAATAACATGATGTTTTTCAATGGCAAAAATCAATGAATATTGTAAATGCACAAACAGTAATTTCTCCGCATTGCAAGGTGCAAGTCTGAAATTTTTTGCTTTTTCCTGCTCCTCTTAGCATGATAAAGAAGATTCAAAGAGAGTGAGATGCCAGCTACTTTCATTCAGTCAGTAGCTTCAATCATTTCTGGACGTTTTTCAATGGTAAAAATCAATGAATATTGTAAATGCACAAACAGTAATTTCTCCACATTGCAAGGTGCAATTCTGAAATTTTTTGCTTTTTCCTGCTCCTCTTAGCATGATAAAGAAGATTCAAAGAGAGTGAGATGCCAGCTCCTTTCATTCAGTCAGTAGCTTCAAACATTTCTGGTATATGAATAACATGATGTTTTTCAATGGCAAAAATCAATGAATATTGTAAATGCACAAACAGTAATTTCTCCACATTGCAAGGTGCAATTCTGAAATTTTTTGCTTTTTCCTGCTCCTCTTAGCATGATAAAGAAGATTCAAAGAGAGTGAGATGCCAGCTCCTTTCATTCAGTCAGTAGCTTCAAACATTTCTGGTATATGAATAACATGATGTTTTTCAATGGCAAAAATCAATGAATATTGTAAATGCACAAACAGTAATTTCTCCGCATTGCAAGGTGCAATTCTGAAATTTTTTGCTTTTTCCTGCTCCTCTTAGCATGATAAAGAAGATTCAAAGAGAGTGAGATGCCAGCTCCTTTCATTCAGTCAGTAGCTTCAATCATTTCTGGACGTTTTTCAATGGCAAAAATCAATGAATATTGTAAATGCACAAACAGTAATTTCTCCGCATTGCAAGGTGCAATTCTGAAATTTTTTGCTTTTTCCTGCTCCTCTTAGCATGATAAAGAAGATTCAAAGAGAGTGAGATGTCAGCTCCTTTCATTCAGTCAGTAGCTTCAAACATTTCTGGTATATGAATAACATGATGTTTTTCAATGGCAAAAATCAATGAATATTGTAAATGCACAAACAGTAATTTCTCCGCATTGCAAGGTGCAATTCTGAAATTTTTTGCTTTTTCCTGCTCCTCTTAGCATGATAAAGAAGATTCAAAGAGAGTGAGATGCCAGCTCCTTTCATTCAGTCAGTAGCTTCAATCATTTCTGGATGTTTTTCAATGGCAAAAATCAATGAATATTGTAAATGCACAAACAGTAATTTCTCCGCATTGCAAGGCGCAATTCTGAAATTTTTTGCTTTTTCCTGCTCCTCTTAGCATGATAAAGAAGATTCAAAGAGAGTGAGATGCCAGCTCCTTTCATTCAGTCAGTAGCTTCAATCATTTCTGGACGTTTTTCAATGGCAAAAATCAATGAATATTGTAAATGCACAAACAGTAATTTCTCCGCATTGCAAGGTGCAATTCTGAAATTTTTTGCTTTTTCCTGCTCCTCTTAGCATGATAAAGAAGATTCAAAGAGAGTGAGATGCCAGCTCCTTTCATTCAGTCAGTAGCTTCAAACATTTCTGGTATATGAATAACATGATGTTTTTCAATGGCAAAAATCAATGAATATTGTAAATGCACAAACAGTAATTTCTCCGCATTGCAAGGTGCAAGTCTGAAATTTTTTGCTTTTTCCTGCTCCTCTTAGCATGATAAAGAAGATTCAAAGAGAGTGAGATGCCAGCTACTTTCATTCAGTCAGTAGCTTCAATCATTTCTGGACGTTTTTCAATGGTAAAAATCAATGAATATTGTAAATGCACAAACAGTAATTTCTCCACATTGCAATGTGCAATTCTAAAATTTTTTGCTTTTTCCTGCTCCTCTTAGCATGATAAAGAAGATTCAAAGAGAGTGAGATGCCAGCTCCTTTCATTCAGTCAGTAGCTTCAATCATTTCTGGACGTTTTTCAATGGCAAAAATCAATGAATATTGTAAATGCACAAACAGTAATTTCTCCGCATTGCAAGGTGCAATTCTGAAATTTTTTGCTTTTTCCTGCTCCTCTTAGCATGATAAAGAAGATTCAAAGAGAGTGAGATGCCAGCTCCTTTGATTCAGTCAGTAGCTTCAAACATTTCTGGTATATGAATAACATGATGTTTTTCAATGGCAAAAATCAATGAATATTGTAAATGCACAAACAGTAATTTCTCCGCATTGCAAGGTGCAAGTCTGAAATTTTTTGCTTTTTCCTGCTCCTCTTAGCATGATAAAGAAGATTCAAAGAGAGTGAGATGCCAGCTACTTTCATTCAGTCAGTAGCTTCAATCATTTCTGGACGTTTTTCAATGGTAAAAATCAATGAATATTGTAAATGCACAAACAGTAATTTCTCCACATTGCAAGGTGCAATTCTGAAATTTTTTGCTTTTTCCTGCTCCTCTTAGCATGATAAAGAAGATTCAAAGAGAGTGAGATGCCAGCTCCTTTCATTCAGTCAGTAGCTTCAAACATTTCTGGTATATGAATAACATGATGTTTTTCAATGGCAAAAATCAATGAATATTGTAAATGCACAAACAGTAATTTCTCCGCATTGCAAGGTGCAAGTCTGAAATTTTTTGCTTTTTCCTGCTCCTCTTAGCATGATAAAGAAGATTCAAAGAGAGTGAGATGCCAGCTACTTTCATTCAGTCAGTAGCTTCAATCATTTCTGGACGTTTTTCAATGGTAAAAATCAATGAATATTGTAAATGCACAAACAGTAATTTCTCCACATTGCAAGGTGCAATTCTGAAATTTTTTGCTTTTTCCTGCTCCTCTTAGCATGATAAAGAAGATTCAAAGAGAGTGAGATGCCAGCTCCTTTCATTCAGTCAGTAGCTTCAAACATTTCTGGTATATGAATAACATGATGTTTTTCAATGGCAAAAATCAATGAATATTGTAAATGCACAAACAGTAATTTCTCCACATTGCAAGGTGCAATTCTGAAATTTTTTGCTTTTTCCTGCTCCTCTTAGCATGATAAAGAAAATTCAAAGAGAGTGAGATGCCAGCTCCTTTCATTCAGTCAGTAGCTTCAATCATTTCTGGATGTTTTTCAATGGCAAAAATCAATGAATATTGTAAATGCACAAACAGTAATTTCTCCGCATTGCAAGGCGCAATTCTGAAATTTTTTGCTTTTTCCTGCTCCTCTTAGCATGATAAAGAAGATTCAAAGAGAGTGAGATGCCAGCTCCTTTCATTCAGTCAGTAGCTTCAATCATTTCTGGACGTTTTTCAATGGCAAAAATCAATGAATATTGTAAATGCACAAACAGTAATTTCTCCGCATTGCAAGGTGCAATTCTGAAATTTTTTGCTTTTTCCTGCTCCTCTTAGCATGATAAAGAAGATTCAAAGAGAGTGAGATGCCAGCTCCTTTCATTCAGTCAGTAGCTTCAAACATTTCTGGTATATGAATAACATGATGTTTTTCAATGGCAAAAATCAATGAATATTGTAAATGCACAAACAGTAATTTCTCCGCATTGCAAGGTGCAAGTCTGAAATTTTTTGCTTTTTCCTGCTCCTCTTAGCATGATAAAGAAGATTCAAAGAGAGTGAGATGCCAGCTACTTTCATTCAGTCAGTAGCTTCAATCATTTCTGGACGTTTTTCAATGGTAAAAATCAATGAATATTGTAAATGCACAAACAGTAATTTCTCCACATTGCAAGGTGCAATTCTGAAATTTTTTGCTTTTTCCTGCTCCTCTTAGCATGATAAAGAAGATTCAAAGAGAGTGAGATGCCAGCTCCTTTCATTCAGTCAGTAGCTTCAAACATTTCTGGTATATGAATAACATGATGTTTTTCAATGGCAAAAATCAATGAATATTGTAAATGCACAAACAGTAATTTCTCCGCATTGCAAGGTGCAAGTCTGAAATTTTTTGCTTTTTCCTGCTCCTCTTAGCATGATAAAGAAGATTCAAAGAGAGTGAGATGCCAGCTACTTTCATTCAGTCAGTAGCTTCAATCATTTCTGGACGTTTTTCAATGGTAAAAATCAATGAATATTGTAAATGCACAAACAGTAATTTCTCCACATTGCAAGGTGCAATTCTGAAATTTTTTGCTTTTTCCTGCTCCTCTTAGCATGATAAAGAAGATTCAAAGAGAGTGAGATGCCAGCTCCTTTCATTCAGTCAGTAGCTTCAAACATTTCTGGTATATGAATAACATGATGTTTTTCAATGGCAAAAATCAATGAATATTGTAAATGCACAAACAGTAATTTCTCCACATTGCAAGGTGCAATTCTGAAATTTTTTGCTTTTTCCTGCTCCTCTTAGCATGATAAAGAAAATTCAAAGAGAGTGAGATGCCAGCTCCTTTCATTCAGTCAGTAGCTTCAATCATTTCTGGATGTTTTTCAATGGCAAAAATCAATGAATATTGTAAATGCACAAACAGTAATTTCTCCGCATTGCAAGGCGCAATTCTGAAATTTTTTGCTTTTTCCTGCTCCTCTTAGCATGATAAAGAAGATTCAAAGAGAGTGAGATGCCAGCTCCTTTCATTCAGTCAGTAGCTTCAATCATTTCTGGACGTTTTTCAATGGCAAAAATCAATGAATATTGTAAATGCACAAACAGTAATTTCTCCGCATTGCAAGGTGCAATTCTGAAATTTTTTGCTTTTTCCTGCTCCTCTTAGCATGATAAAGAAGATTCAAAGAGAGTGAGATGCCAGCTCCTTTCATTCAGTCAGTAGCTTCAAACATTTCTGGTATATGAATAACATGATGTTTTT
The DNA here is from genome assembly GCF_046119375.1 of Phyllobates terribilis. Lineage (NCBI taxonomy): Eukaryota > Metazoa > Chordata > Amphibia > Anura > Dendrobatidae > Phyllobates > Phyllobates terribilis. The sequence continues at coordinate 19,410 of NW_027364725.1, forward strand.
CAATGGCAAAAATCAATGAATATTGTAAATGCACAAACAGTAATTTCTCCGCATTGCAAGGTGCAAGTCTGAAATTTTTTGCTTTTTCCTGCTCCTCTTAGCATGATAAAGAAGATTCAAAGAGAGTGAGATGCCAGCTACTTTCATTCAGTCAGTAGCTTCAATCATTTCTGGACGTTTTTCAATGGTAAAAATCAATGAATATTGTAAATGCACAAACAGTAATTTCTCCACATTGCAATGTGCAATTCTAAAATTTTTTGCTTTTTCCTGCTCCTCTTAGCATGATAAAGAAGATTCAAAGAGAGTGAGATGCCAGCTCCTTTCATTCAGTCAGTAGCTTCAATCATTTCTGGACGTTTTTCAATGGCAAAAATCAATGAAGATTGTAAATGCACAAACAGTAATTTCTCCGCATTGCAAGGTGCAATTCTGAAATTTTTTGCTTTTTCCTGCTCCTCTTAGCATGATAAAGAAGATTCAAAGAGAGTGAGATGCCAGCTCCTTTGATTCAGTCAGTAGCTTCAAACATTTCTGGTATATGAATAACATGATGTTTTTCAATGGCAAAAATCAATGAATATTGTAAATGCACAAACAGTAATTTCTCCGCATTGCAAGGTGCAAGTCTGAAATTTTTTGCTTTTTCCTGCTCCTCTTAGCATGATAAAGAAGATTCAAAGAGAGTGAGATGCCAGCTACTTTCATTCAGTCAGTAGCTTCAATCATTTCTGGACGTTTTTCAATGGTAAAAATCAATGAATATTGTAAATGCACAAACAGTAATTTCTCCACATTGCAAGGTGCAATTCTGAAATTTTTTGCTTTTTCCTGCTCCTCTTAGCATGATAAAGAAGATTCAAAGAGAGTGAGATGCCAGCTCCTTTCATTCAGTCAGTAGCTTCAAACATTTCTGGTATATGAATAACATGATGTTTTTCAATGGCAAAAATCAATGAATATTGTAAATGCACAAACAGTAATTTCTCCGCATTGAAAGGTGCAAGTCTGAAATTTTTTGCTTTTTCCTGCTCCTCTTAGCATGATAAAGAAGATTCAAAGAGAGTGAGATGCCAGCTACTTTCATTCAGTCAGTAGCTTCAATCATTTCTGGACGTTTTTCAATGGTAAAAATCAATGAATATTGTAAATGCACAAACAGTAATTTCTCCACATTGCAAGGTGCAATTCTGAAATTTTTTGCTTTTTCCTGCTCCTCTTAGCATGATAAAGAAGATTCAAAGAGAGTGAGATGCCAGCTCCTTTCATTCAGTCAGTAGCTTCAAACATTTCTGGTATATGAATAACATGATGTTTTTCAATGGCAAAAATCAATGAATATTGTAAATGCACAAACAGTAATTTCTCCACATTGCAAGGTGCAATTCTGAAATTTTTTGCTTTTTCCTGCTCCTCTTAGCATGATAAAGAAGATTCAAAGAGAGTGAGATGCCAGCTCCTTTCATTCAGTCAGTAGCTTCAAACATTTCTGGTATATGAATAACATGATGTTTTTCAATGGCAAAAATCAATGAATATTGTAAATGCACAAACAGTAATTTCTCCGCATTGCAAGGTGCAATTCTGAAATTTCTTGCTTTTTCCTGCTCCTCTTAGCATGATAAAGAAGATTCAAAGAGAGTGAGATGCCAGCTCCTTTCATTCAGTCAGTAGCTTCAATCATTTCTGGACGTTTTTCAATGGCAAAAATCAATGAATATTGTAAATGCACAAACAGTAATTTCTCCGCATTGCAAGGTGCAATTCTGAAATTTTTTGCTTTTTCCTGCTCCTCTTAGCATGATAAAGAAGATTCAAAGAGAGTGAGATGTCAGCTCCTTTCATTCAGTCAGTAGCTTCAAACATTTCTGGTATATGAATAACATGATGTTTTTCAATGGCAAAAATCAATGAATATTGTAAATGCACAAACAGTAATTTCTCCGCATTGCAAGGTGCAATTCTGAAATTTTTTTGCTTTTTCCTGCTCCTCTTAGCATGATAAAGAAGATTCAAAGAGAGTGAGATGCCAGCTCCTTTCATTCAGTCAGTAGCTTCAATCATTTCTGGACGTTTTTCAATGGCAAAAATCAATGAATATTGTAAATGCACAAACAGTAATTTCTCCGCATTGCAATGCGCAATTCTGAAATTTTTTGCTTTTTCCTGCTCCTCTTAGCATGATAAAGAAGATTCAAAGAGAGTGAGATGCCAGCTCCTTTCATTCAGTCAGTAGCTTCAATCATTTCTGGACGTTTTTCAATGGCAAAAATCAATGAATATTGTAAATGCACAAACAGTAATTTCTCCGCATTGCAAGGTGCAATTCTGAAATTTTTTGCTTTTTCCTGCTCCTCTTAGCATGATAAAGAAGATTCAAAGAGAGTGAGATGCCAGCTCCTTTCATTCAGTCAGTAGCTTCAAACATTTCTGGTATATGAATAACATGATGTTTTTCAATGGCAAAAATCAATGAATATTGTAAATGCACAAACAGTAATTTCTCCGCATTGCAAGGTGCAAGTCTGAAATTTTTTGCTTTTTCCTGCTCCTCTTAGCATGATAAAGAAGATTCAAAGAGAGTGAGATGCCAGCTACTTTCATTCAGTCAGTAGCTTCAATCATTTCTGGACGTTTTTCAATGGTAAAAATCAATGAATATTGTAAATGCACAAACAGTAATTTCTCCACATTGCAATGTGCAATTCTAAAATTTTTTGCTTTTTCCTGCTCCTCTTAGCATGATAAAGAAGATTCAAAGAGAGTGAGATGCCAGCTCCTTTCATTCAGTCAGTAGCTTCAAACATTTCTGGTATATGAATAACATGATGTTTTTCAATGGCAAAAATCAATGAATATTGTAAATGCACAAACAGTAATTTCTCCGCATTGCAAGGTGCAATTCTGAAATTTTTTGCTTTTTCCTGCTCCTCTTAGCATGATAAAGAAGATTCAAAGAGAGTGAGATGCCAACTCCTTTCATTCAGTCAGTAGCTTCAAACATTTCTGGTATATGAATAACATGATGTTTTTCAATGGCAAAAATCAATGAATATTGTAAATGCACAAACAGTAATTTCTCCGCATTGCAAGGTGCAATTCTGAAATTTTTTGCTTTTTCCTGCTCCTCTTAGCATGATAAAGAAGATTCAAAGAGAGTGAGATGCCAGCTCCTTTCATTCAGTCAGTAGCTTCAATCATTTCTGGACGTTTTTCAATGGCAAAAATCAATGAATATTGTAAATGCACAAACAGTAATTTCTCCGCATTGCAAGGTGCAATTCTGAAATTTTTTGCTTTTTCCTGCTCCTCTTAGCATGATAAAGAAGATTCAAAGAGAGTGAGATGCCAGCTCCTTTCATTCAGTCAGTACCTTCAATCATTTCTGGACGTTTTTCAATGGCAAAAATCAATGAATATTGTAAATGCACAAACAGTAATTTCTCCGCATTGCAAGGTGCAATTCTGAAATTTTTTGCTTTTTCCCGCTCCTCTTAGCATGATAAAGAAGATTCAAAGAGAGTGAGGTGCCAGCTCCTTTCATTCAGTCAGTAGCTTCAAACATTTCTGGTATATGAATAACATGTTTTTCAATGGCAAAAATCAATGAATATTGTAAATGCACAAACAGTAATTTCTCCGCATTGCAAGGTGCAATTCTGAAATTTTTTGCTTTTTCCTGCTCCTCTTAGCATGATAAAGAAGATTCAAAGAGAGTGAGATGCCAGCTCCTTTCATTCAATCAGTAGCTTCAATCATTTCTGGACGTTTTTCAATGGCAAAAATCAATGAATATTGTATATGCACAAACAGTAATTTCTCCGCATTGCAAGGTGCAATTCTGAAATTTTTTGCTTTTTCCTGCTCCTCTTAGCATGATAAAGAAGATTCAAAGAGAGTGAGATGCCAGCTCCTTTCATTCAGTCAGTAGCTTCAATCATTTCCAGACGTTTTTCAATGGCAAAAATCAATGAATATTGTAAATGCACAAACAGTAATTTCTCCGCATTGCAAGGTGCAATTCTGAAATTTTTTGCTTTTTCCTGCTCCTCTTAGCATGATAAAGAAGATTCAAAGAGAGTGAGATGCCAGCTCCTTTCATTCAGTCAGTAGCTTCAAACATTTCTGGTATATGAATAACATGATGTTTTTCAATGGCAAAAATCAATGAATATTGTAAATGCACAAACAGTAATTTCTCCGCATTGCAAGGTGCAAGTCTGAAATTTTTTGCTTTTTCCTGCTCCTCTTAGCATGATAAAGAAGATTCAAAGAGAGTGAGATGCCAGCTACTTTCATTCAGTCAGTAGCTTCAATCATTTCTGGACGTTTTTCAATGGTTAAAATCAATGAATATTGTAAATGCACAAACAGTAATTTCTCCACATTGCAAGGTGCAATTCTGAAATTTTTTGCTTTTTCCTGCCCCTCTTAGCATGATAAAGAAGATTCAAAGAGAGTGAGATGCCAGCTCCTTTCATTCAGTCAGTAGCTTCAAACATTTCTGGTATATGAATAACATGATGTTTTTCAATGGCAAAAATCAATGAATATTGTAAATGCACAAACAGTAATTTCTCCGCATTGCAAGGTGCAAGTCTGAAATTTTTTGCTTTTTCCTGCTCCTCTTAGCATGATAAAGAAGATTCAAAGAGAGTGAGATGCCAGCTACTTTCATTCAGTCAGTAGCTTCAATCATTTCTGGACGTTTTTCAATGGTAAAAATCAATGAATATTGTAAATGCACAAACAGTAATTTCTCCACATTGCAAGGTGCAATTCTGAAATTTTTTGCTTTTTCCTGCTCCTCTTAGCATGATAAAGAAGATTCAAAGAGAGTGAGATGCCAGCTCCTTTCATTCAGTCAGTAGCTTCAAACATTTCTGGTATATGAATAACATGATGTTTTTCAATGGCAAAAATCAATGAATATTGTAAATGCACAAACAGTAATTTCTCCACATTGCAAGGTGCAATTCTGAAATTTTTTGCTTTTTCCTGCTCCTCTTAGCATGATAAAGAAGATTCAAAGAGAGTGAGATGCCAGCTCCTTTCATTCAGTCAGTAGCTTCAAACATTTCTGGTATATGAATAACATGATGTTTTTCAATGGCAAAAATCAATGAATATTGTAAATGCACAAACAGTAATTTCTCCGCATTGCAAGGTGCAATTCTGAAATTTTTTGCTTTTTCCTGCTCCTCTTAGCATGATAAAGAAGATTCAAAGAGAGTGAGATGCCAGCTCCTTTCATTCAGTCAGTACCTTCAATCATTTCTGGACTTTTTTCAATGGCAAAAATCAATGAATATTGTAAATGCACAAACAGTAATTTCTCCGCATTGCAAGGTGCAATTCTGAAATTTTTTGCTTTTTCCCGCTCCTCTTAGCATGATAAAGAAGATTCAAAGAGAGTGAGGTGCCAGCTCCTTTCATTCAGTCAGTAGCTTCAAACATTTCTGGTATATGAATAACATGTTTTTCAATGGCAAAAATCAATGAATATTGTAAATGCACAAACAGTAATTTCTCCGCATTGCAAGGTGCAATTCTGAAATTTTTTGCTTTTTCCTGCTCCTCTTAGCATGATAAAGAAGATTCAAAGAGAGTGAGATGCCAGCTCCTTTCATTCAATCAGTAGCTTCAATCATTTCTGGACGTTTTTCAATGGCAAAAATCAATGAATATTGTATATGCACAAACAGTAATTTCTCCGCATTGCAAGGTGCAATTCTGAAATTTTTTGCTTTTTCCTGCTCCTCTTAGCATGATAAAGAAGATTCAAAGAGAGTGAGATGCCAGCTCCTTTCATTCAGTCAGTAGCTTCAATCATTTCTGGACGTTTTTCAATGGCAAAAATCAATGAATATTGTAAATGCACAAACAGTAATTTCTCCGCATTGCAAGGTGCAATTCTGAAATTTTTTGCTTTTTCCTGCTCCTCTTAGCATGATAAAGAAGATTCAAAGAGAGTGAGATGCCAGCTCCTTTCATTCAGTCAGTAGCTTCAAACATTTCTGGTATATGAATAACATGATGTTTTTCAATGGCAAAAATCAATGAATATTGTAAATGCACAAACAGTAATTTCTCCGCATTGCAAGGTGCAAGTCTGAAATTTTTTGCTTTTTCCTGCTCCTCTTAGCATGATAAAGAAGATTCAAAGAGAGTGAGATGCCAGCTACTTTCATTCAGTCAGTAGCTTCAATCATTTCTGGACGTTTTTCAATGGTTAAAATCAATGAATATTGTAAATGCACAAACAGTAATTTCTCCACATTGCAAGGTGCAATTCTGAAATTTTTTGCTTTTTCCTGCCCCTCTTAGCATGATAAAGAAGATTCAAAGAGAGTGAGATGCCAGCTCCTTTCATTCAGTCAGTAGCTTCAAACATTTCTGGTATATGAATAACATGATGTTTTTCAATGGCAAAAATCAATGAATATTGTAAATGCACAAACAGTAATTTCTCCGCATTGCAAGGTGCAAGTCTGAAATTTTTTGCTTTTTCCTGCTCCTCTTAGCATGATAAAGAAGATTCAAAGAGAGTGAGATGCCAGCTACTTTCATTCAGTCAGTAGCTTCAATCATTTCTGGACGTTTTTCAATGGTAAAAATCAATGAATATTGTAAATGCACAAACAGTAATTTCTCCACATTGCAAGGTGCAATTCTGAAATTTTTTGCTTTTTCCTGCTCCTCTTAGCATGATAAAGAAGATTCAAAGAGAGTGAGATGCCAGCTCCTTTCATTCAGTCAGTAGCTTCAAACATTTCTGGTATATGAATAACATGATGTTTTTCAATGGCAAAAATCAATGAATATTGTAAATGCACAAACAGTAATTTCTCCACATTGCAAGGTGCAATTCTGAAATTTTTTGCTTTTTCCTGCTCCTCTTAGCATGATAAAGAAGATTCAAAGAGAGTGAGATGCCAGCTCCTTTCATTCAGTCAGTAGCTTCAAACATTTCTGGTATATGAATAACATGATGTTTTTCAATGGCAAAAATCAATGAATATTGTAAATGCACAAACAGTAATTTCTCCGCATTGCAAGGTGCAATTCTGAAATTTTTTGCTTTTTCCTGCTCCTCTTAGCATGATAAAGAAGATTCAAAGAGAGTGAGATGCCAGCTCCTTTCATTCAGTCAGTAGCTTCAATCATTTCTGGACGTTTTTCAATGGCAAAAATCAATGAATATTGTAAATGCACAAACAGTAATTTCTCCGCATTGCAAGGTGCAATTCTGAAATTTTTTGCTTTTTCCTGCTCCTCTTAGCATGATAAAGAAGATTCAAAGAGAGTGAGATGTCAGCTCCTTTCATTCAGTCAGTAGCTTCAAACATTTCTGGTATATGAATAACATGATGTTTTTCAATGGCAAAAATCAATGAATATTGTAAATGCACAAACAGTAATTTCTCCGCATTGCAAGGTGCAATTCTGAAATTTTTTGCTTTTTCCTGCTCCTCTTAGCATGATAAAGAAGATTCAAAGAGAGTGAGATGCCAGCTCCTTTCATTCAGTCAGTAGCTTCAATCATTTCTGGACGTTTTTCAATGGCAAAAATCAATGAATATTGTAAATGCACAAACAGTAATTTCTCCGCATTGCAAGGTGCAATTCTGAAATTTTTTGCTTTTTCCTGCTCCTCTTAGCATGATAAAGAAGATTCATAGAGAGTGAGATGCCAGCTCCTTTCGTTCAGTCAGTAGCTTCAATCATTTCTGGACGTTTTTCAATGGCAAAAATCATTGAATATTATAAATGCACAAACAGTAATTTCTCCGCATTGCAAGGTGCAATTCTGAAATTTTTTACTTTTTCCTGCTCCTCTTAGCATGATAAAGATTCAAAGAGAGTGAGATGCCAGCTCCTTTCATTCAGTCAGTAGCTTCAATCATTTCTGGTATATGAATAACATGATGTTTTTCAATGGCAAAAATCAATGAATATTGTAAATGCACAAACAGTAATTTCTCCGCATTGCAAGGTGCAATTCTGAAATTTTTTGCTTTTTCCTGCTCCTCTTAGCATGATAAAGAAGATTCAAAGAGAGTGAGATGCCAGCTCCTTTCATTCAGTCAGTAGCTTCAATCATTTCTGGACGTTTTTCAATGGCAAAAATCAATGAATATTGTTAATGCACAAACAGTAATTTCTCCGCATTGCAAGGTGCAATTCTGAAATTTTTTGCTTTTTCCTGCTCCTCTTAGCATGATAAACAAGATTCAAAGAGAGTGAGATGCCAGCTCCTTTCATTCAGTCAGTAGCTTCAATCATTTCTGGACGTTTTTCAATGGCAAAAATCAATGAATATTGTAAATGCACAAACAGTAATTTCTCCGCATTGCAAGGTGCAATTCTGAAATTTTTTGCTTTTTCCTGCTCCTCTTAGCATGATAAAGAAGATTCAAAGAGAGTGAGATGCCAGCTCCTTTCATTCAGTCAGTAGCTTCAAACATTTCTGGTATATGAATAACATGATGTTTTTCAATGGCAAAAATCAATGAATATTGTAAATGCACAAACAGTAATTTCTCCGCATTGCAAGGTGCAAGTCTGAAATTTTTTGCTTTTTCCTGCTCCTCTTAGCATGATAAAGAAGATTCAAAGAGAGTGAGATGCCAGCTCCTTTCATTCAGTCAGTAGCTTCAATCATTTCTGGACGTTTTTCAATGGCAAAAATCAATGAATATTGTAAATGCACAAACAGTAATTTCTCCGCATTGCAAGGTGCAATTCTGAAATTTTTTGCTTTTTCCTGCTCCTCTTAGCATGATAAAGAAGATTCAAAGAGAGTGAGATGCCAGCTCCTTTCATTCAGTCAGTAGCTTCAAACATTTCTGGTATATGAATAACATGATGTTTTTCAATGGCAAAAATCAATGAATATTGTAAATGCACAAACAGTAATTTCTCCGCATTGCAAGGTGCAAGTCTGAAATTTTTTGCTTTTTCCTGCTCCTCTTAGCATGATAAAGAAGATTCAAAGAGAGTGAGATGCCAGCTCCTTTCATTCAGTCAGTAGCTTCAATCATTTCTGGACGTTTTTCAATGGCAAAAATCAATGAATATTGTAAATGCACAAACAGTAATTTCTCCGCATTGCAAGGTGCAATTCTGAAATTTTTTGCTTTTTCCTGCTCCTCTTAGCATGATAAACAAGATTCAAAGAGAGTGAGATGCCAGCTCCTTTCATTCAGTCAGTAGCTTCAATCATTTCTGGACGTTTTTCAATGGCAATAATCAATGAATATTGTAAATGCACAAACAGTAATTTCTCCACACTGCAAGGTGCAATTCTGAAATTTTTTGCTTTTTCCTGCTCCTCTTAGCATGATAAAGAAGATTCAAAGAGAGTGAGATGCCAGCTCCTTTCATTCAGTCAGTAGCTTCAAACATTTCTGGTATATGAATAACATGATGTTTTTCAATGGCAAAAATCAATGAATATTGTAAATGCACAAACAGTAATTTCTCCACATTGCAAGGTGAAATTCTGAAATTTTTTGCTTTTTCCTGCTCCTCTTAGCATGATAAAGAAGATTCAAAGAGAGTGAGATGCCAGCTCCTTTCATTCAGTCAGTAGCTTCAAACATTTCTGGTATATGAATAACATGATGTTTTTCAATGGCAAAAATCAATGAATATTGTAAATGCACAAACAGTAATTTCTCCGCATTGCAAGGTGCAATTCTGAAATTTTTTGCTTTTTCCTGCTCCTCTTAGCATGATAAAGAAGATTCAAAGAGAGTGAGATGCCAGCTCCTTTCATTCAGTCAGTAGCTTCAATCATTTCTGGACGTTTTTCAATGGCAAAAATCAATGAATATTGTAAATGCACAAACAGTAATTTCTCCGCATTGCAAGGTGCAATTCTGAAATTTTTTGCTTTTTCCTGCTCCTCTTAGCATGATAAAGAAGATTCAAAGAGAGTGAGATGTCAGCTCCTTTCATTCAGTCAGTAGCTTCAAACATTTCTGGTATATGAATAACATGATGTTTTTCAATGGCAAAAATCAATGAATATTGTAAATGCACAAACAGTAATTTCTCCGCATTGCAAGGTGCAATTCTGAAATTTTTTGCTTTTTCCTGCTCCTCTTAGCATGATAAAGAAGATTCAAAGAGAGTGAGATGCCAGCTCCTTTCATTCAGTCAGTAGCTTCAATCATTTCTGGACGTTTTTCAATGGCAAAAATCAATGAATATTGTAAATGCACAAACAGTAATTTCTCCGCATTGCAAGGTGCAATTCTGAAATTTTTTGCTTTTTCCTGCTCCTCTTAGCATGATAAAGAAGATTCAAAGAGAGTGAGATGCCAGCTCCTTTCGTTCAGTCAGTAGCTTCAATCATTTCTGGACGTTTTTCAATGGCAAAAATCATTGAATATTATAAATGCACAAACAGTAATTTCTCCGCATTGCAAGGTGCAATTCTGAAATTTTTTACTTTTTCCTGCTCCTCTTAGCATGATAAAGAAGATTCAAAGAGAGTGAGATGCCAGCTCCTTTCATTCAGTCAGTAGCTTCAATCATTTCTGGTATATGAATAACATGATGTTTTTCAATGGCAAAAATCAATGAATATTGTAAATGCACAAACAGTAATTTCTCCGCATTGCAAGGTGCAATTCTGAAATTTTTTGCTTTTTCCTGCTCCTCTTAGCATGATAAAGAAGATTCAAAGAGAGTGAGATGCCAGCTCCTTTCATTCAGTCAGTAGCTTCAATCATTTCTGGACGTTTTTCAATGGCAAAAATCAATGAATATTGTAAATGCACAAACAGTAATTTCTCCGCATTGCAAGGTGCAATTCTGAAATTTTTTGCTTTTTCCTGCTCCTCTTAGCATGATAAACAAGATTCAAAGAGAGTGAGATGCCAGCTCCTTTCATTCAGTCAGTAGCTTCAATCATTTCTGGACGTTTTTCAATGGCAAAAATCAATGAATATTGTAAATGCACAAACAGTAATTTCTCCGCATTGCAAGGTGCAATTCTGAAATTTTTTGCTTTTTCCTGCTCCTCTTAGCATGATAAAGAAGATTCAAAGAGAGTGAGATGCCAGCTCCTTTCATTCAGTCAGTAGCTTCACACATTTCTGGTATATGAATAACATGATGTTTTTCAATGGCAAAAATCAATGAATATTGTAAATGCACAAACAGTAATTTCTCCGCATTGCAAGGTGCAAGTCTGAAATTTTTTGCTTTTTCCTGCTCCTCTTAGCATGATAAAGAAGATTCAAAGAGAGTGAGATGCCAGCTCCTTTCATTCAGTCAGTAGCTTCAATCATTTCTGGATGTTTTTCAATGGCAAAAATCAATGAATATTGTAAATGCACAAACTGTAATTTCTCCGTATTGCAAAGTGCAATTCTGAAATTTTTTGCTTTTTCCTGCTCCTCTTAGCATGATAAAGAAGATTCAAAGAGAGTGAGATGCCAGCTCCTTTCATTCAGTCAGTAGCTTCAATCATTTCTGGACGTTTTTCAATGGCAAAAATCAATGAATATTGTAAATGCACAAACAGTAATTTCTCCGCATTGCAAGGTGCAATTCTGAAATTTTTTGCTTTTTCCTGCTCCTCTTAGCATGATAAAGAAGATTCAAAGAGAGTGAGATGCCAGCTCCTTTCATTTAGTCAGTACCTTCAATCATTTCTGGACGTTTTTCAATGGCAAAAATCAATGAATATTGTAAATGCACAAACAGTAATTTCTCCGCATTGCAAGGTGCAATTCTGAAATTTTTTGCTTTTTCCCGCTCCTCTTAGCATGATAAAGAAGATTCAAAGAGAGTGAGGTGCCAGCTCCTTTCATTCAGTCAGTAGCTTCAAACATTTCTGGTATATGAATAACATGATGTTTTTCAATGGCAAAAATCAATGAATATTGTAAATGCACAAACAGTAATTTCTCCGCATTGCAAGGTGCAATTCTGAAATTTTTTGCTTTTTCCTGCTCCTCTTAGCATGATAAAGAAGATTCAAAGAGAGTGAGATGCCAGCTCCTTTCATTCAGTCAGTAGCTTCAATCATTTCTGGACGTTTTTCAATGGCAAAAATCAATGAATATTGTAAATGCACAAACAGTAATTTCTCCGCATTGCAAGGTGCAATTCTGAAATTTTTTGCTTTTTCCTGCTCCTCTTAGCATGATAAAGAAGATTCAAAGAGAGTGAGATGTCAGCTCCTTTCATTCAGTCAGTAGCTTCAAACATTTCTGGTATATGAATAACATGATGTTTTTCAATGGCAAAAATCAATGAATATTGTAAATGCACAAACAGTAATTTCTCCGCATTGCAAGGTGCAATTCTGAAATTTTTTGCTTTTTCCTGCTCCTCTTAGCATGATAAAGAAGATTCAAAGAGAGTGAGATGCCAGCTCCTTTCATTCAGTCAGTAGCTTCAATCATTTCTGGACGTTTTTCAATGGCAAAAATCAATGAATATTGTAAATGCACAAACAGTAATTTCTCCGCATTGCAAGGTGCAATTCTGAAATTTTTTGCTTTTTCCTGCTCCTCTTAGCATGATAAAGAAGATTCAAAGAGAGTGAGATGCCAGCTCCTTTCGTTCAGTCAGTAGCTTCAATCATTTCTGGACGTTTTTCAATGGCAAAAATCATTGAATATTATAAATGCACAAACAGTAATTTCTCCGCATTGCAAGGTGCAATTCTGAAATTTTTTACTTTTTCCTGCTCCTCTTAGCATGATAAAGAAGATTCAAAGAGAGTGAGATGCCAGCTCCTTTCATTCAGTCAGTAGCTTCAATCATTTCTGGTATATGAATAACATGATGTTTTTCAATGGCAAAAATCAATGAATATTGTAAATGCACAAACAGTAATTTCTCCGCATTGCAAGGTGCAATTCTGAAATTTTTTGCTTTTTCCTGCTCCTCTTAGCATGATAAAGAAGATTCAAAGAGAGTGAGATGCCAGCTCCTTTCATTCAGTCAGTAGCTTCAATCATTTCTGGACGTTTTTCAATGGCAAAAATCAATGAATATTGTAAATGCACAAACAGTAATTTCTCCGCATTGCAAGGTGCAATTCTGAAATTTTTTGCTTTTTCCTGCTCCTCTTAGCATGATAAACAAGATTCAAAGAGAGTGAGATGCCAGCTCCTTTCATTCAGTCAGTAGCTTCAATCATTTCTGGACGTTTTTCAATGGCAAAAATCAATGAATATTGTAAATGCACAAACAGTAATTTCTCCGCATTGCAAGGTGCAATTCTGAAATTTTTTGCTTTTTCCTGCTCCTCTTAGCATGATAAAGAAGATTCAAAGAGAGTGAGATGCCAGCTCCTTTCATTCAGTCAGTAGCTTCACACATTTCTGGTATATGAATAACATGATGTTTTTCAATGGCAAAAATCAATGAATATTGTAAATGCACAAACAGTAATTTCTCCGCATTGCAAGGTGCAAGTCTGAAATTTTTTGCTTTTTCCTGCTCCTCTTAGCATGATAAAGAAGATTCAAAGAGAGTGAGATGCCAGCTCCTTTCATTCAGTCAGTAGCTTCAATCATTTCTGGATGTTTTTCAATGGCAAAAATCAATGAATATTGTAAATGCACAAACTGTAATTTCTCCGTATTGCAAAGTGCAATTCTGAAATTTTTTGCTTTTTCCTGCTCCTCTTAGCATGATAAAGAAGATTCAAAGAGAGTGAGATGCCAGCTCCTTTCATTCAGTCAGTAGCTTCAATCATTTCTGGACGTTTTTCAATGGCAAAAATCAATGAATATTGTAAATGCACAAACAGTAATTTCTCCGCATTGCAAGGTGCAATTCTGAAATTTTTTGCTTTTTCCTGCTCCTCTTAGCATGATAAAGAAGATTCAAAGAGAGTGAGATGCCAGCTCCTTTCATTTAGTCAGTACCTTCAATCATTTCTGGACGTTTTTCAATGGCAAAAATCAATGAATATTGTAAATGCACAAACAGTAATTTCTCCGCATTGCAAGGTGCAATTCTGAAATTTTTTGCTTTTTCCCGCTCCTCTTAGCATGATAAAGAAGATTCAAAGAGAGTGAGGTGCCAGCTCCTTTCATTCAGTCAGTAGCTTCAAACATTTCTGGTATATGAATAACATGTTTTTCAATGGCAAAAATCAATGAATATTGTAAATGCACAAACAGTAATTTCTCCGCATTGCAAGGTGCAATTCTGAAATTTTTTGATTTTTCCTGCTCCTCTTAGCATGATAAAGAAGATTCAAAGAGAGTGAGATGCCAGCTCCTTTCATTCAGTCAGTAGCTTCAATCATTTCTGGACGTTTTTCAATGGCAAAAATCAATGAATATTGTAAATGCACAAACAGTAATTTCTCCGCATTGCAAGGTGCAATTCTGAAATTTTTTGCTTTTTCCTGCTCCTCTTAGCATGATAAAGAAGATTCAAAGAGAGTGAGATGCCAGCTCCTTTCATTCAGTCAGTAGCTTCAAACATTTCTGGTATATGAATAACATGATGTTTTTCAATGGCAAAAATCAATGAATATTGTAAATGCACAAACAGTAATTTCTCCGCATTGCAAGGTGCAATTCTGAAATTTTTTGCTTTTTCCTGCTCCTCTTAGCATGATAAAGAAGATTCAAAGAGAGTGAGATGCCAGCTCCTTTCATTAAGTCAGTAGCTTCAAACATTTCTGGTATATGAATAACATGATGTTTTTCAATGGCAAAAATCAATGAATATTGTAAATGCACAAACAGTAATTTCTCCGCATTGCAAGGTGCAAGTCTGAAATTTTTTGCTTTTTCCTGCTCCTCTTAGCATGATAAAGAAGATTCAAAGAGAGTGAGATGCCAGCTACTTTCATTCAGTCAGTAGCTTCAATCATTTCTGGACGTTTTTCAATGGTAAAAATCAATGAATATTGTAAATGCACAAACAGTAATTTCTCCACATTGCAAGGTGCAATTCTGAAATTTTTTGCTTTTTCCTGCTCCTCTTAGCATGATAAAGAAGATTCAAAGAGAGTGAGATGCCAGCTCCTTTCATTCAGTCAGTAGCTTCAAACATTTCTGGTATATGAATAACATGATGTTTTTCAATGGCAAAAATCAATGAATATTGTAAATGCACAAACAGTAATTTCTCCGCATTGCAAGGTGCAATTCTGAAATTTTTTGCTTTTTCCTGCTCCTCTTAGCATGATAAAGAAGATTCAAAGAGAGTGAGATGCCAGCTCCTTTCATTCAGTCAGTAGCTTCAATCATTTCTGGATGTTTTTCAATGGCAAAAATCAATAAATATTGTAAATGCACAAACTGTAATTTCTCCGCATTGCAAGGTGCAATTCTGAAATTTTTTGCTTTTTCCTGCTCCTCTTAGCATGATAAAGAAGATTCAAAGAGAGTGAGATGCCAGCTCCTTTCATTCAGTCAGTAGCTTCAATCATTTCTGGACGTTTTTCAGTGGCAAAAATCAATGAATATTGTAAATGCACAAACAGTAATTTCTCCGCATTGCAAGGTGCAATTCTGAAATTTTTTGCTTTTTCCTGCTCCTCTTAGCATGATAAAGAAGATTCAAAGAGAGTGAGATGCCAGCTCCTTTCATTCAGTCAGTACCTTCAATCATTTCTGGACATTTTTCAATGGCAAAAATCAATGAATATTGTAAATGCACAAACAGTAATTTCTCCGCATTGCAAGGTGCAAGTCTGAAATTTTTTGCTTTTTCCTGCTCCTCTTAGCATGATAAAGAAGATTCGAAGAGAGTGAGATGCCAGCTACTTTCATTCAGTCAGTAGCTTCAATCATTTCTGGACGTTTTTCAATGGAAAAAATCAATGAATATTGTAAATGCACAAACAGTAATTTCTCCACATTGCAAGGTGCAATTCTGAAATTTTTTGCTTTTTCCTGCTCCTCTTAGCATGATAAAGAAGATTCAAAGAGAGTGAGATGCCAGCTCCTTTCATTCAGTCAGTAGCTTCAAACATTTCTGGTATATGAATAACATGATGTTTTTCAATGGCAAAAATCAATGAATATTGTAAATGCACAAACAGTAATTTCTCCGCATTGCAAGGTGCAATTCTGAAATTTTTTGCTTTTTCCTGCTCCTCTTAGCATGATAAAGAAGATTCAAAGAGAGTGAGATGCCAGCTCCTTTCATTCAGTCAGTAGCTTCAATCATTTCTGGATGTTTTTCAATGGCAAAAATCAATGAATATTGTAAATGCACAAACTGTAATTTCTCCGCATTGCAAGGTGCAATTCTGAAATTTTTTGCTTTTTCCTGCTCCTCTTAGCATGATAAAGAAGATTCAAAGAGAGTGAGATGCCAGCTCCTTTCATTCAGTCAGTAGCTTCAATCATTTCTGGACGTTTTTCAATGGCAAAAATCAATGAATATTGTAAATGCACAAACAGTAATTTCTCCGCATTGCAAGGTGCAATTCTGAAATTTTTTGCTTTTTCCTGCTCCTCTTAGCATGATAAAGAAGATTCAAAGAGAGTGAGATGCCAGCTCCTTTCATTCAGTCAGTAGCTTCAAACATTTCTGGTATATGAATAACATGATGTTTTTCAATGGCAAAAATCAATGAATATTGTAAATGCACAAACAGTAATTTCTCCACATTGCAAGGTGCAATTCTGAAATTTTTTGCTTTTTCCTGCTCCTCTTAGCATGATAAAGAAGATTCAAAGAGAGTGAGATGCCAGCTCCTTTCATTCAGTCAGTAGCTTCAAACATTTCTGGTATATGAATAACATGATGTTTTTCAAAGGCAAAAATCAATGAATATTGTAAATGCACAAACAGTAATTTCTCCGCATTGCAAGGTGCAATTCTGAAATTTTTTGCTTTTTCCTGCTCCTCTTAGCATGATAAAGAAGATTCAAAGAGAGTGAGATGCCAGCTCCTTTCATTCAGTCAGTAGCTTCAATCATTTCTGGACGTTTTTCAATGGCAAAAATCAATGAATATTGTAAATGCACAAACAGTAATTTCTCCGCATTGCAAGGTGCAATTCTGAAATTTTTTGCTTTTTCCTGCTCCTCTTAGCATGATAAAGAAGATTCAAAGAGAGTGAGATGTCAGCTCCTTTCATTCAGTCAGTAGCTTCAAACATTTCTGGTATATGAATAACATGATGTTTTTCAATGGCAAAAATCAATGAATATTGTAAATGCACAAACAGTAATTTCTCCGCATTGCAAGGTGCAATTCTGAAATTTTTTGCTTTTTCCTGCTCCTCTTAGCATGATAAAGAAGATTCAAAGAGAGTGAGATGCCAGCTCCTTTCATTCAGTCAGTAGCTTCAATCATTTCTGGACGTTTTTCAATGGCAAAAATCAATGAATATTGTAAATGCACAAACAGTAATTTCTCCGCATTGCAAGGTGCAATTCTGAAATTTTTTGCTTTTTCCTGCTCCTCTTAGCATGATAAAGAAGATTCAAAGAGAGTGAGATGCCAGCTCCTTTCGTTCAGTCAGTAGCTTCAATCATTTCTGGACGTTTTTCAATGGCAAAAATCATTGAATATTATAAATGCACAAACAGTAATTTCTCCGCATTGCAAGGTGCAATTCTGAAATTTTTTACTTTTTCCTGCTCCTCTTAGCATGATAAAGAAGATTCAAAGAGAGTGAGATGCCAGCTCCTTTCATTCAGTCAGTAGCTTCAATCATTTCTGGTATATGAATAACATGATGTTTTTCAATGGCAAAAATCAATGAATATTGTAAATGCACAAACAGTAATTTCTCCGCATTGCAAGGTGCAATTCTGAAATTTTTTGCTTTTTCCTGCTCCTCTTAGCATGATAAAGAAGATTCAAAGAGAGTGAGATGCCAGCTCCTTTCATTCAGTCAGTAGCTTCAATCATTTCTGGACGTTTTTCAATGGCAAAAATCAATGAATATTGTAAATGCACAAACAGTAATTTCTCCGCATTGCAAGGTGCAATTCTGAAATTTTTTGCTTTTTCCTGCTCCTCTTAGCATGATAAACAAGATTCAAAGAGAGTGAGATGCCAGCTCCTTTCATTCAGTCAGTAGCTTCAATCATTTCTGGACGTTTTTCAATGGCAAAAATCAATGAATATTGTAAATGCACAAACAGTAATTTCTCCGCATTGCAAGGTGCAATTCTGAAATTTTTTGCTTTTTCCTGCTCCTCTTAGCATGATAAAGAAGATTCAAAGAGAGTGAGATACCAGCTCCTTTCATTCAGTCAGTAGCTTCACACATTTCTGGTATATGAATAACATGATGTTTTTCAATGGCAAAAATCAATGAATATTGTAAATGCACAAACAGTAATTTCTCCGCATTGCAAGGTGCAAGTCTGAAATTTTTTGCTTTTTCCTGCTCCTCTTAGTATGATAAAGAAGATTCAAAGAGAGTGAGATGCCAGCTCCTTTCATTCAGTCAGTAGCTTCAATCATTTCTGGATGTTTTTCAATGGCAAAAATCAATGAATATTGTAAATGCACAAACTGTAATTTCTCCGTATTGCAAAGTGCAATTCTGAAATTTTTTGCTTTTTCCTGCTCCTCTTAGCATGATAAAGAAGATTCAAAGAGAGTGAGATGCCAGCTCCTTTCATTTAGTCAGTACCTTCAATCATTTCTGGACGTTTTTCAATGGCAAAAATCAATGAATATTGTAAATGCACAAACAGTAATTTCTCCGCATTGCAAGGTGCAATTCTGAAATTTTTTGCTTTTTCCCGCTCCTCTTAGCATGATAAAGAAGATTCAAAGAGAGTGAGGTGCCAGCTCCTTTCATTCAGTCAGTAGCTTCAAACATTTCTGGTATATGAATTTACATGTTTTTCAATGGCAAAAATCAATGAATATTGTAAATGCACAAACAGTAATTTCTCCGCATTGCAAGGTGCAATTCTGAAATTTTTTGATTTTTCCTGCTCCTCTTAGCATGATAAAGAAGATTCAAAGAGAGTGAGATGCCAGCTCCTTTCATTCAGTCAGTAGCTTCAATCATTTCTGGATGTTTTTCAATGGCAAAAATCAATGAATATTGTAAATGCACAAACAGTAATTTCTCCGCATTGCAAGGTGCAATTCTGAAATTTTTTGCTTTTTCCTGCTCCTCTTAGCATGATAAAGAAGATTCAAAGAGTGAGATGCCAGCTCCTTTCATTCAGTCAGTAGCTTCAAACATTTCTGGTATATGAATAACATGATGTTTTTCAATGGCAAAAATCAATGAATATTGTAAATGCACAAACAGTAATTTCTCCGCATTGCAAGGTGCAATTCTGAAATTTTTTGCTTTTTCCTGCTCCTCTTAGCATGATAAAGAAGATTCAAAGAGAGTGAGATGCCAGCTCCTTTCATTCAGTCAGTAGCTTCAATCATTTCTGGACGTTTTTCAATGGCAAAAATCAATGAATATTGTAAATGCACAAACAGTAATTTCTCCGCATTGCAAGGTGCAATTCTGAAATTTTTTGCTTTTTCCTGCTCCTCTTAGCATGATAAAGAAGATTCAAAGAGAGTGAGATGCCAGCTCCTTTCATTCAGTCAGTAGCTTCAATCATTTCTGGATGTTTTTCAATGGCAAAAATCAATAAATATTGTAAATGCACAAACTGTAATTTCTCCGCATTGCAAGGTGCAATTCTGAAATTTTTTGCTTTTTCCTGCTCCTCTTAGCATGATAAAGAAGATTCAAAGAGAGTGAGATGCCAGCTCCTTTCATTCAGTCAGTAGCTTCAATCATTTCTGGACGTTTTTCAGTGGCAAAAATCAATGAATATTGTAAATGCACAAACAGTAATTTCTCCGCATTGCAAGGTGCAATTCTGAAATTTTTTGCTTTTTCCTGCTCCTCTTAGCATGATAAAGAAGATTCAAAGAGAGTGAGATGCCAGCTCCTTTCATTCAGTCAGTACCTTCAATCATTTCTGGACGTTTTTCAATGGCAAAAATCAATGAATATTGTAAATGCACAAACAGTAATTTCTCCGCATTGCAAGGTGCAAGTCTGAAATTTTTTGCTTTTTCCTGCTCCTCTTAGCATGATAAAGAAGATTCGAAGAGAGTGAGATGCCAGCTACTTTCATTCAGTCAGTAGCTTCAATCATTTCTGGACGTTTTTCAATGGTAAAAATCAATGAATATTGTAAATGCACAAACAGTAATTTCTCCACATTGCAAGGTGCAATTCTGAAATTTTTTGCTTTTTCCTGCTCCTCTTAGCATGATAAAGAAGATTCAAAGAGAGTGAGATGCCAGCTCCTTTCATTCAGTCAGTAGCTTCAAACATTTCTGGTATATGAATAACATGATGTTTTTCAATGGCAAAAATCAATGAATATTGTAAATGCACAAACTGTAATTTCTCCGCATTGCAAGGTGCAATTCTGAAATTTTTTGCTTTTTCCTGCTCCTCTTAGCATGATAAAGAAGATTCAAAGAGAGTGAGATGCCAGCTCCTTTCATTCAGTCAGTAGCTTCAATCATTTCTGGACGTTTTTCAATGGCAAAAATCAATGAATATTGTAAATGCACAAACAGTAATTTCTCCGCATTGCAAGGTGCAATTCTGAAATTTTTTGCTTTTTCCTGCTCCTCTTAGCATGATAAAGAAGATTCAAAGAGAGTGAGATGCCAGCTCCTTTCATTCAGTCAGTAGCTTCAATCATTTCTGGACGTTTTTCAATGGCAAAAATCAATGAATATTGTAAATGCACAAACAGTAATTTCTCCGCATTGCAAGGTGCAATTCTGAAATTTTTTGCTTTTTCCCGCTCCTCTTAGCATGATAAAGAAGATTCAAAGAGAGTGAGGTGCCAGCTCCTTTCATTCAGTCAGTAGCTTCAAACATTTCTGGTATATGAATAACATGTTTTTCAATGGCAAAAATCAATGAATATTGTAAATGCACAAACAGTAATTTCTCCGCATTGCAAGGTGCAAGTCTGAAATTTTTTGCTTTTTCCTGCTCCTCTTAGTATGATAAAGAAGATTCAAAGAGAGTGAGATGCCAGCTCCTTTCATTCAGTCAGTAGCTTCAATCATTTCTGGATGTTTTTCAATGGCAAAAATCAATGAATATTGTAAATGCACAAACTGTAATTTCTCCGTATTGCAAAGTGCAATTCTGAAATTTTTTGCTTTTTCCTGCTCCTCTTAGCATGATAAAGAAGATTCAAAGAGAGTGAGATGCCAGCTCCTTTCATTCAGTCAGTAGCTTCAATCATTTCTGGACGTTTTTTAATGGCAAAAATCAATGAATATTGTAAATGCACAAACAGTAATTTCTCCGCATTGCAAGGTGCAATTCTGAAATTTTTTGCTTTTTCCTGCTCCTCTTAGCATGATAAAGAAGATTCAAAGAGAGTGAGATGCCAGCTCCTTTCATTTAGTCAGTACCTTCAATCATTTCTGGACGTTTTTCAATGGCAAAAATCAATGAATATTGTAAATGCACAAACAGTAATTTCTCCGCATTGCAAGGTGCAATTCTGAAATTTTTTGCTTTTTCCCGCTCCTCTTAGCATGATAAAGAAGATTCAAAGAGAGTGAGGTGCCAGCTCCTTTCATTCAGTCAGTAGCTTCAAACATTTCTGGTATATGAATAACATGTTTTTCAATGGCAAAAATCAATGAATATTGTAAATGCACAAACAGTAATTTCTCCGCATTGCAAGGTGCAATTCTGAAATTTTTTGATTTTTCCTGCTCCTCTTAGCATGATAAAGAAGATTCAAAGAGAGTGAGATGCCAGCTCCTTTCATTCAGTCAGTAGCTTCAATCATTTCTGGATGTTTTTCAATGGCAAAAATCAATGAATATTGTAAATGCACAAACAGTAATTTCTCCGCATTGCAAGGTGCAATTCTGAAATTTTTTGCTTTTTCCTGCTCCTCTTAGCATGATAAAGAAGATTCAAAGAGAGTGAGATGCCAGCTCCTTTCATTCAGTCAGTAGCTTCAAACATTTCTGGTATATGAATAACATGATGTTTTTCAATGGCAAAAATCAATGAATATTGTAAATGCACAAACAGTAATTTCTCCGCATTGCAAGGTGCAATTCTGAAATTTTTTGCTTTTTCCTGCTCCTCTTAGCATGATAAAGAAGATTCAAAGAGAGTGAGATGCCAGCTCCTTTCATTCAGTCAGTAGCTTCAAACATTTCTGGTATATGAATAACATGATGTTTTTCAATGGCAAAAATCAATGAATATTGTAAATGCACAAACAGTAATTTCTCCGCATTGCAAGGTGCAAGTCTGAGATTTTTTGCTTTTTCCTGCTCCTCTTAGCATGATAAAGAAGATTCAAAGAGAGTGAGATGCCAGCTACTTTCATTCAGTCAGTAGCTTCAATCATTTCTGGACGTTTTTCAATGGTAAAAATCAATGAATATTGTAAATGCACAAACAGTAATTTCTCCACATTGCAAGGTGCAATTCTGAAATTTTTTGCTTTTTCCTGCTCCTCTTAGCATGATAAAGAAGATTCAAAGAGAGTGAGATGCCAGCTCCTTTCATTCAGTCAGTAGCTTCAAACATTTCTGGTATATGAATAACATGATGTTTTTCAATGGCAAAAATCAATGAATATTGTAAATGCACAAACAGTAATTTCTCCGCATTGCAAGGTGCAATTCTGAAATTTTTTGCTTTTTCCTGCTCCTCTTAGCATGATAAAGAAGATTCAAAGAGAGTGAGATGCCAGCTCCTTTCATTCAGTCAGTAGCTTCAATCATTTCTGGATGTTTTTCAATGGCAAAAATCAATAAATATTGTAAATGCACAAACTGTAATTTCTCCGCATTGCAAGGTGCAATTCTGAAATTTTTTGCTTTTTCCTGCTCCTCTTAGCATGATAAAGAAGATTCAAAGAGAGTGAGATGCCAGCTCCTTTCATTCAGTCAGTAGCTTCAATCATTTCTGGACGTTTTTCAGTGGCAAAAATCAATGAATATTGTAAATGCACAAACAGTAATTTCTCCGCATTGCAAGGTGCAATTCTGAAATTTTTTGCTTTTTCCTGCTCCTCTTAGCATGATAAAGAAGATTCAAAGAGAGTGAGATGCCAGCTCCTTTCATTCAGTCAGTACCTTCAATCATTTCTGGACGTTTTTCAATGGCAAAAATCAATGAATATTGTAAATGCACAAACAGTAATTTCTCCGCATTGCAAGGTGCAAGTCTGAAATTTTTTGCTTTTTCCTGCTCCTCTTAGCATGATAAAGAAGATTCGAAGAGAGTGAGATGCCAGCTACTTTCATTCAGTCAGTAGCTTCAATCATTTCTGGACGTTTTTCAATGGTAAAAATCAATGAATATTGTAAATGCACAAACAGTAATTTCTCCACATTGCAAGGTGCAATTCTGAAATTTTTTGCTTTTTCCTGCTCCTCTTAGCATGATAAAGAAGATTCAAAGAGAGTGAGATGCCAGCTCCTTTCATTCAGTCAGTAGCTTCAAACATTTCTGGTATATGAATAACATGATGTTTTTCAATGGCAAAAATCAATGAATATTGTAAATGCACAAACAGTAATTTCTCCGCATTGCAAGGTGCAATTCTGAAATTTTTTGCTTTTTCCTGCTCCTCTTAGCATGATAAAGAAGATTCAAAGAGAGTGAGATGCCAGCTCCTTTCATTCAGTCAGTAGCTTCAATCATTTCTGGATGTTTTTCAATGACAAAAATCAATGAATATTGTAAATGCACAAACTGTAATTTCTCCGCATTGCAAGGTGCAATTCTGAAATTTTTTGCTTTTTCCTGCTCCTCTTAGCATGATAAAGAAGATTCAAAGAGAGTGAGATGCCAGCTCCTTTCATTCAGTCAGTAGCTTCAATCATTTCTGGACGTTTTTCAATGGCAAAAATCAATGAATATTGTAAATGCACAAACAGTAATTTCTCCGCATTGCAAGGTGCAATTCTGAAATTTTTTGCTTTTTCCTGCTCCTCTTAGCATGATAAAGAAGATTCAAAGAGAGTGAGATGCCAGCTCCTTTCATTCAGTCAGTAGCTTCAATCATTTCTGGACGTTTTTCAATGGCAAAAATCAATGAATATTGTAAATGCACAAACAGTAATTTCTCCGCATTGCAAGGTGCAATTCTGAAATTTTTTGCTTTTTCCCGCTCCTCTTAGCATGATAAAGAAGATTCAAAGAGAGTGAGGTGCCAGCTCCTTTCATTCAGTCAGTAGCTTCAAACATTTCTGGTATATGAATAACATGTTTTTCAATGGCAAAAATCAATGAATATTGTAAATGCACAAACAGTAATTTCTCCGCATTGCAAGGTGCAATTCTGAAATTTTTTGATTTTTCCTGCTCCTCTTAGCATGATAAAGAAGATTCAAAGAGAGTGAGATGCCAGCTCCTTTCATTCAGTCAGTAGCTTCAATCATTTCTGGACGTTTTTCAATGGCAAAAATCAATGAATATTGTAAAAGCACAAAGAGTAATTTCTCCGCATTGCAAGGTGCAATTCTGAAATTTTTTGCTTTTTCCTGCTCCTCTTAGCATGATAAAGAAGATTCAAAGAGAGTGAGATGCCAGCTCCTTTCATTCAGTCAGTAGCTTCAAACATTTCTGGTATATGAATAACATGATGTTTTTCAATGGCAAAAATCAATGAATATTGTAAATGCACAAACAGTAATTTCTCCGCATTGCAAGGTGCAATTCTGAAATTTTTTGCTTTTTCCTGCTCCTCTTAGCATGATAAAGAAGATTCAAAGAGAGTGAGATGCCAGCTCCTTTCATTCAGTCAGTAGCTTCAAACATTTCTGGTATATGAATAACGATGTTTTTCAATGGCAAAAATCAATGAATAT
The DNA here is from genome assembly GCF_046119375.1 of Phyllobates terribilis. NCBI lineage: Eukaryota > Metazoa > Chordata > Amphibia > Anura > Dendrobatidae > Phyllobates > Phyllobates terribilis. The sequence goes on from NW_027364725.1 coordinate 44,226, forward strand.
TGTAAATGCACAAACAGTAATTTCTCCGCATTGCAAGGTGCAAGTCTGAAATTTTTTGCTTTTTCCTGCTCCTCTTAGCATGATAAAGAAGATTCAAAGAGAGTGAGATGCCAGCTACTTTCATTCAGTCAGTAGCTTCAATCATTTCTGGACGTTTTTCAATGGTAAAAATCAATGAATATTGTAAATGCACAAACAGTAATTTCTCCACATTGCAAGGTGCAATTCTGAAATTTTTTGCTTTTTCCTGCTCCTATTAGCATGATAAAGAAGATTCAAAGAGAGTGAGATGCCAGCTCCTTTCATTCAGTCAGTAGCTTCAATCATTTCTGGACGTTTTTCAGTGGCAAAAATCAATGAATATTGTAAATGCACAAACAGTAATTTCTCCGCATTGCAAGGTGCAATTCTGAAATTTTTTGCTTTTTCCCGCTCCTCTTAGCATGATAAAGAAGATTCAAAGAGAGTGAGGTGCCAGCTCCTTTCATTCAGTCAGTAGCTTCAAACATTTCTGGTATATGAATTTACATGTTTTTCAATGGCAAAAATCAATGAATATTGTAAATGCACAAACAGTAATTTCTCCGCATTGCAAGGTGCAATTCTGAAATTTTTTGATTTTTCCTGCTCCTCTTAGCATGATAAAGAAGATTCAAAGAGAGTGAGATGCCAGCTCCTTTCATTCAGTCAGTAGCTTCAATCATTTCTGGATGTTTTTCAATGGCAAAAATCAATGAATATTGTAAATGCACAAACAGTAATTTCTCCGCATTGCAAGGTGCAATTCTGAAATTTTTTGCTTTTTCCTGCTCCTCTTAGCATGATAAAGAAGATTCAAAGAGAGTGAGATGCCAGCTCCTTTCATTCAGTCAGTAGCTTCAAACATTTCTGGTATATGAATAACATGATGTTTTTCAATGGCAAAAATCAATGAATATTGTAAATGCACAAACAGTAATTTCTCCGCATTGCAAGGTGCAATTCTGAAATTTTTTGCTTTTTCCTGCTCCTCTTAGCATGATAAAGAAGATTCAAAGAGAGTGAGATGCCAGCTCCTTTCATTCAGTCAGTAGCTTCAATCATTTCTGGACGTTTTTCAATGGCAAAAATCAATGAATATTGTAAATGCACAAACAGTAATTTCTCCGCATTGCAAGGTGCAATTCTGAAATTTTTTGCTTTTTCCTGCTCCTCTTAGCATGATAAAGAAGATTCAAAGAGAGTGAGATGCCAGCTCCTTTCGTTCAGTCAGTAGCTTCAATCATTTCTGGTATATGAATAACATGATGTTTTTCAATGGCAAAAATCAATGAATATTGTAAATGCACAAACAGTAATTTCTCCGCATTGCAAGGTGCAATTCTGAAATTTTTTGCTTTTTCCTGCTCCTCTTAGCATGATAAAGAAGATTCAAAGAGAGTGAGATGCCAGCTCCTTTCATTCAGTCAGTAGCTTCAATCATTTCTGGATGTTTTTCAATGGCAAAAATCAATAAATATTGTAAATGCACAAACTGTAATTTCTCCGCATTGCAAGGTGCAATTCTGAAATTTTTTGCTTTTTCCTGCTCCTCTTAGCATGATAAAGAAGATTCAAAGAGAGTGAGATGCCAGCTCCTTTCATTCAGTCAGTAGCTTCAATCATTTCTGGACGTTTTTCAGTGGCAAAAATCAATGAATATTGTAAATGCACAAACAGTAATTTCTCCGCATTGCAAGGTGCAATTCTGAAATTTTTTGCTTTTTCCTGCTCCTCTTAGCATGATAAAGAAGATTCAAAGAGAGTGAGATGCCAGCTCCTTTCATTCAGTCAGTACCTTCAATCATTTCTGGACGTTTTTCAATGGCAAAAATCAATGAATATTGTAAATGCACAAACAGTAATTTCTCCGCATTGCAAGGTGCAAGTCTGAAATTTTTTGCTTTTTCCTGCTCCTCTTAGCATGATAAAGAAGATTCGAAGAGAGTGAGATGCCAGCTACTTTCATTCAGTCAGTAGCTTCAATCATTTCTGGACGTTTTTCAATGGTAAAAATCAATGAATATTGTAAATGCACAAACAGTAATTTCTCCACATTGCAAGGTGCAATTCTGAAATTTTTTGCTTTTTCCTGCTCCTCTTAGCATGATAAAGAAGATTCAAAGAGAGTGAGATGCCAGCTCCTTTCATTCAGTCAGTAGCTTCAAACATTTCTGGTATATGAATAACATGATGTTTTTCAATGGCAAAAATCAATGAATATTGTAAATGCACAAACTGTAATTTCTCCGCATTGCAAGGTGCAATTCTGAAATTTTTTGCTTTTTCCTGCTCCTCTTAGCATGATAAAGAAGATTCAAAGAGAGTGAGATGCCAGCTCCTTTCATTCAGTCAGTAGCTTCAATCATTTCTGGACGTTTTTCAATGGCAAAAATCAATGAATATTGTAAATGCACAAACAGTAATTTCTCCGCATTGCAAGGTGCAATTCTGAAATTTTTTGCTTTTTCCTGCTCCTCTTAGCATGATAAAGAAGATTCAAAGAGAGTGAGATGCCAGCTCCTTTCATTCAGTCAGTAGCTTCAATCATTTCTGGACGTTTTTCAATGGCAAAAATCAATGAATATTGTAAATGCACAAACAGTAATTTCTCCGCATTGCAAGGTGCAATTCTGAAATTTTTTGCTTTTTCCCGCTCCTCTTAGCATGATAAAGAAGATTCAAAGAGAGTGAGGTGCCAGCTCCTTTCATTCAGTCAGTAGCTTCAAACATTTCTGGTATATGAATAACATGTTTTTCAATGGCAAAAATCAATGAATATTGTAAATGCACAAACAGTAATTTCTCCGCATTGCAAGGTGCAAGTCTGAAATTTTTTGCTTTTTCCTGCTCCTCTTAGTATGATAAAGAAGATTCAAAGAGAGTGAGATGCCAGCTCCTTTCATTCAGTCAGTAGCTTCAATCATTTCTGGATGTTTTTCAATGGCAAAAATCAATGAATATTGTAAATGCACAAACTGTAATTTCTCCGTATTGCAAAGTGCAATTCTGAAATTTTTTGCTTTTTCCTGCTCCTCTTAGCATGATAAAGAAGATTCAAAGAGAGTGAGATGCCAGCTCCTTTCATTCAGTCAGTAGCTTCAATCATTTCTGGACGTTTTTTAATGGCAAAAATCAATGAATATTGTAAATGCACAAACAGTAATTTCTCCGCATTGCAAGGTGCAATTCTGAAATTTTTTGCTTTTTCCTGCTCCTCTTAGCATGATAAAGAAGATTCAAAGAGAGTGAGATGCCAGCTCCTTTCATTTAGTCAGTACCTTCAATCATTTCTGGACGTTTTTCAATGGCAAAAATCAATGAATATTGTAAATGCACAAACAGTAATTTCTCCGCATTGCAAGGTGCAATTCTGAAATTTTTTGCTTTTTCCCGCTCCTCTTAGCATGATAAAGAAGATTCAAAGAGAGTGAGGTGCCAGCTCCTTTCATTCAGTCAGTAGCTTCAAACATTTCTGGTATATGAATAACATGTTTTTCAATGGCAAAAATCAATGAATATTGTAAATGCACAAACAGTAATTTCTCCGCATTGCAAGGTGCAATTCTGAAATTTTTTGATTTTTCCTGCTCCTCTTAGCATGATAAAGAAGATTCAAAGAGAGTGAGATGCCAGCTCCTTTCATTCAGTCAGTAGCTTCAATCATTTCTGGATGTTTTTCAATGGCAAAAATCAATGAATATTGTAAATGCACAAACAGTAATTTCTCCGCATTGCAAGGTGCAATTCTGAAATTTTTTGCTTTTTCCTGCTCCTCTTAGCATGATAAAGAAGATTCAAAGAGAGTGAGATGCCAGCTCCTTTCATTCAGTCAGTAGCTTCAAACATTTCTGGTATATGAATAACATGATGTTTTTCAATGGCAAAAATCAATGAATATTGTAAATGCACAAACAGTAATTTCTCCGCATTGCAAGGTGCAATTCTGAAATTTTTTGCTTTTTCCTGCTCCTCTTAGCATGATAAAGAAGATTCAAAGAGAGTGAGATGCCAGCTCCTTTCATTCAGTCAGTAGCTTCAAACATTTCTGGTATATGAATAACATGATGTTTTTCAATGGCAAAAATCAATGAATATTGTAAATGCACAAACAGTAATTTCTCCGCATTGCAAGGTGCAAGTCTGAGATTTTTTGCTTTTTCCTGCTCCTCTTAGCATGATAAAGAAGATTCAAAGAGAGTGAGATGCCAGCTACTTTCATTCAGTCAGTAGCTTCAATCATTTCTGGACGTTTTTCAATGGTAAAAATCAATGAATATTGTAAATGCACAAACAGTAATTTCTCCACATTGCAAGGTGCAATTCTGAAATTTTTTGCTTTTTCCTGCTCCTCTTAGCATGATAAAGAAGATTCAAAGAGAGTGAGATGCCAGCTCCTTTCATTCAGTCAGTAGCTTCAAACATTTCTGGTATATGAATAACATGATGTTTTTCAATGGCAAAAATCAATGAATATTGTAAATGCACAAACAGTAATTTCTCCGCATTGCAAGGTGCAATTCTGAAATTTTTTGCTTTTTCCTGCTCCTCTTAGCATGATAAAGAAGATTCAAAGAGAGTGAGATGCCAGCTCCTTTCATTCAGTCAGTAGCTTCAATCATTTCTGGATGTTTTTCAATGGCAAAAATCAATAAATATTGTAAATGCACAAACTGTAATTTCTCCGCATTGCAAGGTGCAATTCTGAAATTTTTTGCTTTTTCCTGCTCCTCTTAGCATGATAAAGAAGATTCAAAGAGAGTGAGATGCCAGCTCCTTTCATTCAGTCAGTAGCTTCAATCATTTCTGGACGTTTTTCAGTGGCAAAAATCAATGAATATTGTAAATGCACAAACAGTAATTTCTCCGCATTGCAAGGTGCAATTCTGAAATTTTTTGCTTTTTCCTGCTCCTCTTAGCATGATAAAGAAGATTCAAAGAGAGTGAGATGCCAGCTCCTTTCATTCAGTCAGTACCTTCAATCATTTCTGGACGTTTTTCAATGGCAAAAATCAATGAATATTGTAAATGCACAAACAGTAATTTCTCCGCATTGCAAGGTGCAAGTCTGAAATTTTTTGCTTTTTCCTGCTCCTCTTAGCATGATAAAGAAGATTCGAAGAGAGTGAGATGCCAGCTACTTTCATTCAGTCAGTAGCTTCAATCATTTCTGGACGTTTTTCAATGGTAAAAATCAATGAATATTGTAAATGCACAAACAGTAATTTCTCCACATTGCAAGGTGCAATTCTGAAATTTTTTGCTTTTTCCTGCTCCTCTTAGCATGATAAAGAAGATTCAAAGAGAGTGAGATGCCAGCTCCTTTCATTCAGTCAGTAGCTTCAAACATTTCTGGTATATGAATAACATGATGTTTTTCAATGGCAAAAATCAATGAATATTGTAAATGCACAAACAGTAATTTCTCCGCATTGCAAGGTGCAATTCTGAAATTTTTTGCTTTTTCCTGCTCCTCTTAGCATGATAAAGAAGATTCAAAGAGAGTGAGATGCCAGCTCCTTTCATTCAGTCAGTAGCTTCAATCATTTCTGGATGTTTTTCAATGACAAAAATCAATGAATATTGTAAATGCACAAACTGTAATTTCTCCGCATTGCAAGGTGCAATTCTGAAATTTTTTGCTTTTTCCTGCTCCTCTTAGCATGATAAAGAAGATTCAAAGAGAGTGAGATGCCAGCTCCTTTCATTCAGTCAGTAGCTTCAATCATTTCTGGACGTTTTTCAATGGCAAAAATCAATGAATATTGTAAATGCACAAACAGTAATTTCTCCGCATTGCAAGGTGCAATTCTGAAATTTTTTGCTTTTTCCTGCTCCTCTTAGCATGATAAAGAAGATTCAAAGAGAGTGAGATGCCAGCTCCTTTCATTCAGTCAGTAGCTTCAATCATTTCTGGACGTTTTTCAATGGCAAAAATCAATGAATATTGTAAATGCACAAACAGTAATTTCTCCGCATTGCAAGGTGCAATTCTGAAATTTTTTGCTTTTTCCCGCTCCTCTTAGCATGATAAAGAAGATTCAAAGAGAGTGAGGTGCCAGCTCCTTTCATTCAGTCAGTAGCTTCAAACATTTCTGGTATATGAATAACATGTTTTTCAATGGCAAAAATCAATGAATATTGTAAATGCACAAACAGTAATTTCTCCGCATTGCAAGGTGCAATTCTGAAATTTTTTGATTTTTCCTGCTCCTCTTAGCATGATAAAGAAGATTCAAAGAGAGTGAGATGCCAGCTCCTTTCATTCAGTCAGTAGCTTCAATCATTTCTGGACGTTTTTCAATGGCAAAAATCAATGAATATTGTAAAAGCACAAAGAGTAATTTCTCCGCATTGCAAGGTGCAATTCTGAAATTTTTTGCTTTTTCCTGCTCCTCTTAGCATGATAAAGAAGATTCAAAGAGAGTGAGATGCCAGCTCCTTTCATTCAGTCAGTAGCTTCAAACATTTCTGGTATATGAATAACATGATGTTTTTCAATGGCAAAAATCAATGAATATTGTAAATGCACAAACAGTAATTTCTCCGCATTGCAAGGTGCAATTCTGAAATTTTTTGCTTTTTCCTGCTCCTCTTAGCATGATAAAGAAGATTCAAAGAGAGTGAGATGCCAGCTCCTTTCATTCAGTCAGTAGCTTCAAACATTTCTGGTATATGAATAACGATGTTTTTCAATGGCAAAAATCAATGAATATTGTAAATGCACAAACAGTAATTTCTCCGCATTGCAAGGTGCAAGTCTGAAATTTTTTGCTTTTTCCTGCTCCTCTTAGCATGATAAAGAAGATTCAAAGAGAGTGAGATGCCAGCTACTTTCATTCAGTCAGTAGCTTCAATCATTTCTGGACGTTTTTCAATGGTAAAAATCAATGAATATTGTAAATGCACAAACAGTAATTTCTCCACATTGCAAGGTGCAATTCTGAAATTTTTTGCTTTTTCCTGCTCCTATTAGCATGATAAAGAAGATTCAAAGAGAGTGAGATGCCAGCTCCTTTCATTCAGTCAGTAGCTTCAATCATTTCTGGACGTTTTTCAGTGGCAAAAATCAATGAATATTGTAAATGCACAAACAGTAATTTCTCTGCATTGCAAGGTGCAATTCTGAAATTTTTTGCTTTTTCCTGCTCCTCTTAGCATGATAAAGAAGATTCAAAGAGAGTGAGATGCCAGCTCCTTTCATTCAGTCAGTACCTTCAATCATTTCTGGACGTTTTTCAATGGCAAAAATCAATGAATATTGTAAATGCACAAACAGTAATTTCTCCGCATTGCAAGGTGCAATTCTGAAATTTTTTGCTTTTTCCCGCTCCTCTTAGCATGATAAAGAAGATTCAAAGAGAGTGAGGTGCCAGCTCCTTTCATTCAGTCAGTAGCTTCAAACATTTCTGGTATATGAATAACATGTTTTTCAATGGCAAAAATCAATGAATATTGTAAATGCACAAACAGTAATTTCTCCGCATTGCAATGTGCAATTCTGAAATTTTTTGATTTTTCCTGCTCCTCTTAGCATGATAAAGAAGATTCAAAGAGAGTGAGATGCCAGCTCCTTTCATTCAGTCAGTAGCTTCAATCATTTCTGGACGTTTTTCAATGGCAAAAATCAATGAATATTGTAAATGCACAAACAGTAATTTCTCCGCATTGCAAGGTGCAATTCTGAAATTTTTTGCTTTTTCCTGCTCCTCTTAGCATGATAAAGAAGATTCCAAGAGAGTGAGATGCCAGCTCCTTTCATTCAGTCAGTAGCTTCAATCATTTCTGGACGTTTTTCAATGGCAAAAATCAATGAATATTGTAAATGCACAAACAGTAATTTCTCCGCATTGCAAGGTGCAATTCTGAAATTTTTTGCTTTTTCCTGCTCCTCTTAGCATGATAAAGAAGATTCAAAGAGAGTGAGATGCCAGCTCCTTTCATTCAGTCAGTAGCTTCAAACATTTCTGGTATATGAATAACATGATGTTTTTCAATGGCAAAAATCAATGAATATTGTAAATGCACAAACAGTAATTTCTCCGCATTGCAAGGTGCAAGTCTGAAATTTTTTGCTTTTTCCTGCTCCTCTTAGCATGATAAAGAAGATTCAAAGAGAGTGAGATGCCAGCTCCTTTCATTCAGTCAGTAGCTTCAATCATTTCTGGATGTTTTTCAATGGCAAAAATCAATGAATATTGTAAATGCACAAACAGTAATTTCTCCGCATTGCAAGGTGCAATTCTGAAATTTTTTGCTTTTTCCTGCTCCTCTTAGCATGATAAAGAAGATTCAAAGAGAGTGAGATGTCAGCTCCTTTCATTCAGTCAGTAGCTTCAAACATTTCTGGTATATGAATAACATGATGTTTTTCAATGGCAAAAATCAATGAATATTGTAAATGCACAAACAGTAATTTCTCCGCATTGCAAGGTGCAATTCTGAAATTTTTTGCTTTTTCCTGCTCCTCTTAGCATGATAAAGAAGATTCAAAGAGAGTGAGATGCCAGCTCCTTTCATTCAGTCAGTAGCTTCAAACATTTCTGGTATATGAATAACATGATGTTTTTCAATGGCAAAAATCAATGAATATTGTAAATGCACAAACAGTAATTTCTCCGCATTGCAAGGTGCAAGTCTGAAATTTTTTTGCTTTTTCCTGCTCCTCTTAGCATGATAAAGAAGATTCAAAGAGAGTGAGATGCCAGCTACTTTCATTCAGTCAGTAGCTTCAATCATTTCTGGACGTTTTTCAATGGTAAAAATCAATGAATATTGTAAATGCACAAACAGTAATTTCTCCACATTGCAAGGTGCAATTCTAAAATTTTTTGCTTTTTCCTGCTCCTCTTAGCATGATAAAGAAGATTCAAAGAGAGTGAGATGCCAGCTCCTTTCATTCAGTCAGTAGCTTCAAACATTTCTGGTATATGAATAACATGATGTTTTTCAATGGCAAAAATCAATGAATATTGTAAATGCACAAACAGTAATTTCTCCGCATTGCAAGGTGCAATTCTGAAATTTTTTGCTTTTTCCTGCTCCTCTTAGCATGATAAAGAAGATTCAAAGAGAGTGAGATGCCAGCTCCTTTCATTCAGTCAGTAGCTTCAAACATTTCTGGTATATGAATAACATGATGTTTTTCAATGGCAAAAATCAATGAATATTGTAAATGCACAAACAGTAATTTCTCCGCATTGCAAGGTGCAAGTCTGAAATTTTTTGCTTTTTCCTGCTCCTCTTAGCATGATAAAGAAGATTCAAAGAGAGTGAGATGCCAGCTACTTTCATTCAGTCAGTAGCTTCAATCATTTCTGGACGTTTTTCAATGGTAAAAATCAATGAATATTGTAAATGCACAAACAGTAATTTCTCCACATTGCAAGGTGCAATTCTGAAATTTTTTGCTTTTTCCTGCTCCTCTTAGCATGATAAAGAAGATTCAAAGAGAGTGAGATGCCAGCTCCTTTCATTCAGTCAGTAGCTTCAAACATTTCTGGTATATGAATAACATGATGTTTTTCAATGGCAAAAATCAATGAATATTGTAAATGCACAAACAGTAATTTCTCCGCATTGCAAGGTGCAATTCTGAAATTTTTTGCTTTTTCCTGCTCCTCTTAGCATGATAAAGAAGATTCAAAGAGAGTGAGATGCCAGCTCCTTTCATTCAGTCAGTAGCTTCAATCATTTCTGGATGTTTTTCAATGGCAAAAATCAATGAATATTGTAAATGCACAAACTGTAATTTCTCCGCATTGCAAGGTGCAATTCTGAAATTTTTTGCTTTTTCCTGCTCCTCTTAGCATGATAAAGAAGATTCAAAGAGAGTGAGATGCCAGCTCCTTTCATTCAGTCAGTAGCTTCAATCATTTCTGGACGTTTTTCAATGGCAAAAACCAATGAATATTGTAAATGCACAAACAGTAATTTCTCCGCATTGCAAGGTGCAATTCTGAAATTTTTTGCTTTTTCCTGCTCCTCTTAGCATGATAAAGAAGATTCAAAGAGAGTGAGATGCCAGCTCCTTTCATTCAGTCAGTACCTTCAATCATTTCTGGACGTTTTTCAATGGCAAAAATCAATGAATATTGTAAATGCACAAACAGTAATTTCTCCGCATTGCAAGGTGCAATTCTGAAATTTTTTGCTTTTTCCCGCTCCTCTTAGCATGATAAAGAAGATTCAAAGAGAGTGAGGTGCCAGCTCCTTTCATTCAGTCAGTAGCTTCAAACATTTCTGGTATATGAATAACATGTTTTTCAATGGCAAAAATCAATGAATATTGTAAATGCACAAACAGTAATTTCTCCGCATTGCAAGGTGCAATTCTGAAATTTTTTGCTTTTTCCTGCTCCTCTTAGCATGATAAAGAAGATTCAAAGAGAGTGAGATGCCAGCTCCTTTCATTCAGTCAGTAGCTTCAATCATTTCTGGACGTTTTTCAATGGCAAAAATCAATGAATATTGTAAATGCACAAACAGTAATTTCTCCGCATTGCAAGGTGCAATTCTGAAATTTTTTGCTTTTTCCTGCTCCTCTTAGCATGATAAAGAAGATTCAAAGAGAGTGAGATGTCAGCTCCTTTCATTCAGTCAGTAGCTTCAAACATTTCTGGTATATGAATAACATGATGTTTTTCAATGGCAAAAATCAATGAATATTGTAAATGCACAAACAGTAATTTCTCCGCATTGCAAGGTGCAATTCTGAAATTTTTTGCTTTTTCCTGCTCCTCTTAGCATGATAAAGAAGATTCAAAGAGAGTGAGATGCCAGCTCCTTTCGTTCAGTCAGTAGCTTCAATCATTTCTGGACGTTTTTCAATGGCAAAAACCAATGAATATTGTAAATGCACAAACAGTAATTTCTCCGCATTGCAAGGTGCAATTCTGAAATTTTTTGCTTTTTCCTGCTCCTCTTAGCATGATAAAGAAGATTCAAAGAGAGTGAGATGCCAGCTCCTTTCATTCAGTCAGTACCTTCAATCATTTCTGGACGTTTTTCAATGGCAAAAATCAATGAATATTGTAAATGCACAAACTAATTTCTCCGCATTGCAAGGTGCAATTCTGAAATTTTTTGCTTTTTCCCGCTCCTCTTAGCATGATAAAGAAGATTCAAAGAGAGTGAGGTGCCAGCTCCTTTCATTCAGTCAGTAGCTTCAAACATTTCTGGTATATGAATAACATGTTTTTCAATGGCAAAAATCAATGAATATTGTAAATGCACAAACAGTAATTTCTCCGCATTGCAAGGTGCAATTCTGAAATTTTTTGCTTTTTCCTGCTCCTCTTAGCATGATAAAGAAGATTCAAAGAGAGTGAGATGCCAGCTCCTTTCATTCAGTCAGTAGCTTCAATCATTTCTGGACGTTTTTCAATGGCAAAAATCAATGAATATTGTAAATGCACAAACAGTAATTTCTCCGCATTGCAAGGTGCAATTCTGAAATTTTTTGCTTTTTCCTGCTCCTCTTAGCATGATAAAGAAGATTCAAAGAGAGTGAGATGTCAGCTCCTTTCATTCAGTCAGTAGCTTCAAACATTTCTGGTATATGAATAACATGATGTTTTTCAATGGCAAAAATCAATGAATATTGTAAATGCACAAACAGTAATTTCTCCGCATTGCAAGGTGCAATTCTGAAATTTTTTGCTTTTTCCTGCTCCTCTTAGCATGATAAAGAAGATTCAAAGAGAGTGAGATGCCAGCTCCTTTCATTCAGTCAGTAGCTTCAATCATTTCTGGATGTTTTTCAATGGCAAAAATCAATGAATATTGTAAATGCACAAACAGTAATTTCTCCGCATTGCAAGGTGCAATTCTGAAATTTTTTGCTTTTTCCTGCTCCTCTTAGCATGATAAAGAAGATTCAAAGAGAGTGAGATGCCAGCTCCTTTCATTCAGTCAGTAGCTTCAATCATTTCTGGACGTTTTTCAATGGCAAAAATCAATGAATATTGTAAATGCACAAACAGTAATTTCTCCGCATTGCAAGGTGCAATTCTGAAATTTTTTGCTTTTTCCTGCTCCTCTTAGCATGATAAAGAAGATTCAAAGAGAGTGAGATGTCAGCTCCTTTCATTCAGTCAGTAGCTTCAAACATTTCTGGTATATGAATAACATGATGTTTTTCAATGGCAAAAATCAATGAATATTGTAAATGCACAAACAGTAATTTCTCCGCATTGCAAGGTGCAATTCTGAAATTTTTTGCTTTTTCCTGCTCCTCTTAGCATGATAAAGAAGATTCAAAGAGAGTGAGATGCCAGCTCCTTTCATTCAGTCAGTAGCTTCAATCATTTCTGGATGTTTTTCAATGGCAAAAATCAATGAATATTGTAAATGCACAAACAGTAATTTCTCCGCATTGCAAGGTGCAATTCTGAAATTTTTTGCTTTTTCCTGCTCCTCTTAGCATGATAAAGAAGATTCAAAGAGAGTGAGATGCCAGCTCCTTTCGTTCAGTCAGTAGCTTCAATCATTTCTGGACGTTTTTCAATGGCAAAAATCATTGAATATTATAAATGCACAAACAGTAATTTCTCCGCATTGCAAGGTGCAATTCTGAAATTTTTTACTTTTTCCTGCTCCTCTTAGCATGATAAAGAAGATTCAAAGAGAGTGAGATGCCAGCTCCTTTCATTCAGTCAGTAGCTTCAATCATTTCTGGTATATGAATAACATGATGTTTTTCAATGGCAAAAATCAATGAATATTGTAAATGCACAAACAGTAATTTCTCCGCATTGCAAGGTGCAATTCTGAAATTTTTTGCTTTTTCCTGCTCCTCTTAGCATGATAAAGAAGATTCAAAGAGAGTGAGATGCCAGCTCCTTTCATTCAGTCAGTAGCTTCAAACATTTCTGGTATATGAATAACATGATGTTTTTCAATGGCAAAAATCAATGAATATTGTAAATGCACAAACAGTAATTTCTCCGCATTGCAAGGTGCAAGTCTGAGATTTTTTGCTTTTTCCTGCTCCTGTTAGCATGATAAAGAAGATTCAAAGAGAGTGAGATGCCAGCTACTTTCATTCAGTCAGTAGCTTCAATCATTTCTGGACGTTTTTCAATGGTAAAAATCAATGAATATTGTAAATGCACAAACAGTAATTTCTCCACATTGCAAGGTGCAATTCTGAAATTTTTTGCTTTTTCCTGCTCCTCTTAGCATGATAAAGAAGATTCAAAGAGAGTGAGATGCCAGCTCCTTTCATTCAGTCAGTAGCTTCAAACATTTCTGGTATATGAATAACATGATGTTTTTCAATGGCAAAAATCAATGAATATTGTAAATGCACAAACAGTAATTTCTCCGCATTGCAAGGTGCAATTCTGAAATTTTTTGCTTTTTCCTGCTCCTCTTAGCATGATAAAGAAGATTCAAAGAGAGTGAGATGCCAGCTCCTTTCATTCAGTCAGTAGCTTCAATCATTTCTGGATGTTTTTCAATGGCAAAAATCAATAAATATTGTAAATGCACAAACTGTAATTTCTCCGCATTGCAAGGTGCAATTCTGAAATTTTTTGCTTTTTCCTGCTCCTCTTAGCATGATAAAGAAGATTCAAAGAGAGTGAGATGCCAGCTCCTTTCATTCAGTCAGTAGCTTCAATCATTTCTGGACGTTTTTCAGTGGCAAAAATCAATGAATATTGTAAATGCACAAACAGTAATTTCTCCGCATTGCAAGGTGCAATTCTGAAATTTTTTGCTTTTTCCTGCTCCTCTTAGCATGATAAAGAAGATTCAAAGAGAGTGAGATGCCAGCTCCTTTCATTCAGTCAGTACCTTCAATCATTTCTGGACGTTTTTCAATGGCAAAAATCAATGAATATTGTAAATGCACAAACAGTAATTTCTCCGCATTGCAAGGTGCAAGTCTGAAATTTTTTGCTTTTTCCTGCTCCTCTTAGCATGATAAAGAAGATTCGAAGAGAGTGAGATGCCAGCTACTTTCATTCAGTCAGTAGCTTCAATCATTTCTGGACGTTTTTCAATGGTAAAAATCAATGAATATTGTAAATGCACAAACAGTAATTTCTCCACATTGCAAGGTGCAATTCTGAAATTTTTTGCTTTTTCCTGCTCCTCTTAGCATGATAAAGAAGATTCAAAGAGAGTGAGATGCCAGGTCCTTTCATTCAGTCAGTAGCTTCAAACATTTCTGGTATATGAATAACATGATGTTTTTCAATGGCAAAAATCAATGAATATTGTAAATGCACAAACAGTAATTTCTCCGCATTGCAAGGTGCAATTCTGAAATTTTTTGCTTTTTCCTGCTCCTCTTAGCATGATAAAGAAGATTCAAAGAGAGTGAGATGCCAGCTCCTTTCATTCAGTCAGTAGCTTCAATCATTTCTGGATGTTTTTCAATGGCAAAAATCAATGAATATTGTAAATGCACAAACTGTAATTTCTCCGCATTGCAAGGTGCAATTCTGAAATTTTTTGCTTTTTCCTGCTCCTCTTAGCATGATAAAGAAGATTCAAAGAGAGTGAGATGCCAGCTCCTTTCATTCAGTCAGTAGCTTCAATCATTTCTGGACGTTTTTCAATGGCAAAAATCAATGAATATTGTAAATGCACAAACAGTAATTTCTCCGCATTGCAAGGTGCAATTCTGAAATTTTTTGCTTTTTCCTGCTCCTCTTAGCATGATAAAGAAGATTCAAAGAGAGTGAGATGCCAGCTCCTTTCATTCAGTCAGTAGCTTCAATCATTTCTGGACGTTTTTCAATGGCAAAAATCAATGAATATTGTAAATGCACAAACAATAATTTCTCCGCATTGCAAGGTGCAATTCTGAAATTTTTTGCTTTTTCCCGCTCCTCTTAGCATGATAAAGAAGATTCAAAGAGAGTGAGGTGCCAGCTCCTTTCATTCAGTCAGTAGCTTCAAACATTTCTGGTATATGAATAACATGTTTTTCAATGGCAAAAATCAATGAATATTGTAAATGCACAAACAGTAATTTCTCCGCATTGCAAGGTGCAATTCTGAAATTTTTTGATTTTTCCTGCTCCTCTTAGCATGATAAAGAAGATTCAAAGAGAGTGAGATGCCAGCTCCTTTCATTCAGTCAGTAGCTTCAATCATTTCTGGACGTTTTTCAATGGCAAAAATCAATGAATATTGTAAAAGCACAAAGAGTAATTTCTCCGCATTGCAAGGTGCAATTCTGAAATTTTTTGCTTTTTCCTGCTCCTCTTAGCATGATAAAGAAGATTCAAAGAGAGTGAGATGCCAGCTCCTTTCATTCAGTCAGTAGCTTCAAACATTTCTGGTATATGAATAACATGATGTTTTTCAATGGCAAAAATCAATGAATATTGTAAATGCACAAACAGTAATTTCTCCGCATTGCAAGGTGCAATTCTGAAATTTTTTGCTTTTTCCTGCTCCTCTTAGCATGATAAAGAAGATTCAAAGAGAGTGAGATGCCAGCTCCTTTCATTCAGTCAGTAGCTTCAAACATTTCTGGTATATGAATAACGATGTTTTTCAATGGCAAAAATCAATGAATATTGTAAATGCACAAACAGTAATTTCTCCGCATTGCAAGGTGCAAGTCTGAAATTTTTTGCTTTTTCCTGCTCCTCTTAGCATGATAAAGAAGATTCAAAGAGAGTGAGATGCCAGCTACTTTCATTCAGTCAGTAGCTTCAATCATTTCTGGACGTTTTTCAATGGTAAAAATCAATGAATATTGTAAATGCACAAACAGTAATTTCTCCACATTGCAAGGTGCAATTCTGAAATTTTTTGCTTTTTCCTGCTCCTATTAGCATGATAAAGAAGATTCAAAGAGAGTGAGATGCCAGCTCCTTTCATTCAGTCAGTAGCTTCAATCATTTCTGGACGTTTTTCAGTGGCAAAAATCAATGAATATTGTAAATGCACAAACAGTAATTTCTCCGCATTGCAAGGTGCAATTCTGAAATTTTTTGCTTTTTCCTGCTCCTCTTAGCATGATAAAGAAGATTCAAAGAGAGTGAGATGCCAGCTCCTTTCATTCAGTCAGTACCTTCAATCATTTCTGGACGTTTTTCAATGGCAAAAATCAATGAATATTGTAAATGCACAAACAGTAATTTCTCCGCATTGCAAGGTGCAATTCTGAAATTTTTTGCTTTTTCCCGCTCCTCTTAGCATGATAAAGAAGATTCAAAGAGAGTGAGGTGCCAGCTCCTTTCATTCAGTCAGTAGCTTCAAACATTTCTGGTATATGAATAACATGTTTTTCAATGGCAAAAATCAATGAATATTGTAAATGCACAAACAGTAATTTCTCCGCATTGCAAGGTGCAATTCTGAAATTTTTTGATTTTTCCTGCTCCTCTTAGCATGATAAAGAAGATTCAAAGAGAGTGAGATGCCAGCTCCTTTCATTCAGTCAGTAGCTTCAATCATTTCTGGACGTTTTTCAATGGCAAAAATCAATGAATATTGTAAATGCACAAACAGTAATTTCTCCGCATTGCAAGGTGCAATTCTGAAATTTTTTGCTTTTTCCTGCTCCTCTTAGCATGATAAAGAAGATTCCAAGAGAGTGAGATGCCAGCTCCTTTCATTCAGTCAGTAGCTTCAATCATTTCTGGACGTTTTTCAATGGCAAAAATCAATGAATATTGTAAATGCACAAACAGTAATTTCTCCGCATTGCAAGGTGCAATTCTGAAATTTTTTGCTTTTTCCTGCTCCTCTTAGCATGATAAAGAAGATTCAAAGAGAGTGAGATGCCAGCTCCTTTCATTCAGTCAGTAGCTTCAAACATTTCTGGTATATGAATAACATGATGTTTTTCAATGGCAAAAATCAATGAATATTGTAAATGCACAAACAGTAATTTCTCCGCATTGCAAGGTGCAAGTCTGAAATTTTTTGCTTTTTCCTGCTCCTCTTAGCATGATAAAGAAGATTCAAAGAGAGTGAGATGCCAGTTACTTTCATTCAGTCAGTAGCTTCAATCATTTCTGGTCGTTTTTCAATGGTAAAAATCAATGAATATTGTAAATGCACAAACAGTAATTTCTCCACATTGCAAGGTGCAATTCTGAAATTTTTTGCTTTTTCCTGCTCCTCTTAGCATGATAAAGAAGATTCAAAGAGAGTGAGATGCCAGCTCCTTTCATTCAGTCAGTAGCTTCAAACATTTCTGGTATATGAATAACATGATGTTTTTCAATGGCAAAAATCAATGAATATTGTAAATGCACAAACAGTAATTTCTCCGCATTGCAAGGTGCAATTCTGAAATTTTTTGCTTTTTCCTGCTCCTCTTAGCATGATAAAGAAGATTCAAAGAGAGTGAGATGCCAGCTCCTTTCATTCAGTCAGTAGCTTCAAACATTTCTGGTATATGAATAACATGATGTTTTTCAATGGCAAAAATCAATGAATATTGTAAATGCACAAACAGTAATTTCTCCGCATTGCAAGGTGCAATTCTGAAATTTTTTGCTTTTTCCTGCTCCTCTTAGCATGATAAAGAAGATTCAAAGAGAGTGAGATGCCAGCTCCTTTCATTCAGTCAGTAGCTTCAATCATTTCTGGATGTTTTTCAATGGCAAAAATCAATGAACATTGTAAATGCACAAACAGTAATTTCTCCGCATTGCAAGGTGCAATTCTGAAATTTTTTGCTTTTTCCTGCTCCTCTTAGCATGATAAAGAAGATTCAAAGAGAGTGAGATGTCAGCTCCTTTCATTCAGTCAGTAGCTTCAAACATTTCTGGTATATGAATAACATGATGTTTTTCAATGGCAAAAATCAATGAATATTGTAAATGCACAAACAGTAATTTCTCCGCATTGCAAGGTGCAATTCTGAAATTTTTTGCTTTTTCCTGCTCCTCTTAGCATGATAAAGAAGATTCAAAGAGAGTGAGATGCCAGCTCCTTTCATTCAGTCAGTAGCTTCAAACATTTCTGGTATATGAATAACATGATGTTTTTCAATGGCAAAAATCAATGAATATTGTAAATGCACAAACAGTAATTTCTCCGCATTGCAAGGTGCAAGTCTGAAATTTTTTTGCTTTTTCCTGCTCCTCTTAGCATGATAAAGAAGATTCAAAGAGAGTGAGATGCCAGCTACTTTCATTCAGTCAGTAGCTTCAATCATTTCTGGACGTTTTTCAATGGTAAAAATCAATGAATATTGTAAATGCACAAACAGTAATTTCTCCACATTGCAAGGTGCAATTCTGAAATTTTTTGCTTTTTCCTGCTCCTCTTAGCATGATAAAGAAGATTCAAAGAGAGTGAGATGCCAGCTCCTTTCATTCAGTCAGTAGCTTCAAACATTTCTGGTATATGAATAACATGATGTTTTTCAATGGCAAAAATCAATGAATATTGTAAATGCACAAACAGTAATTTCTCCGCATTGCAAGGTGCAATTCTGAAATTTTTTGCTTTTTCCTGCTCCTCTTAGCATGATAAAGAAGATTCAAAGAGAGTGAGATGCCAGCTCCTTTCATTCAGTCAGTAGCTTCAAACATTTCTGGTATATGAATAACATGATGTTTTTCAATGGCAAAAATCAATGAATATTGTAAATGCACAAACAGTAATTTCTCCGCATTGCAAGGTGCAAGTCTGAAATTTTTTGCTTTTTCCTGCTCCTCTTAGCATGATAAAGAAGATTCAAAGAGAGTGAGATGCCAGCTACTTTCATTCAGTCAGTAGCTTCAATCATTTCTGGACGTTTTTCAATGGTAAAAATCAATGAATATTGTAAATGCACAAACAGTAATTTCTCCACATTGCAAGGTGCAATTCTGAAATTTTTTGCTTTTTCCTGCTCCTCTTAGCATGATAAAGAAGATTCAAAGAGAGTGAGATGCCAGCTCCTTTCATTCAGTCAGTAGCTTCAAACATTTCTGGTATATGAATAACATGATGTTTTTCAATGGCAAAAATCAATGAATATTGTAAATGCACAAACAGTAATTTCTCCGCATTGCAAGGTGCAATTCTGAAATTTTTTGCTTTTTCCTGCTCCTCTTAGCATGATAAAGAAGATTCAAAGAGAGTGAGATGCCAGCTCCTTTCATTCAGTCAGTAGCTTCAATCATTTCTGGATGTTTTTCAATGGCAAAAATCAATGAATATTGTAAATGCACAAACTGTAATTTCTCCGCATTGCAAGGTGCAATTCTGAAATTTTTTGCTTTTTCCTGCTCCTCTTAGCATGATAAAGAAGATTCAAAGAGAGTGAGATGCCAGCTCCTTTCATTCAGTCAGTAGCTTCAATCATTTCTGGACGTTTTTCAATGGCAAAAACCAATGAATATTGTAAATGCACAAACAGTAATTTCTCCGCATTGCAAGGTGCAATTCTGAAATTTTTTGCTTTTTCCTGCTCCTCTTAGCATGATAAAGAAGATTCAAAGAGAGTGAGATGCCAGCTCCTTTCATTCAGTCAGTACCTTCAATCATTTCTGGACGTTTTTCAATGGCAAAAATCAATGAATATTGTAAATGCACAAACAGTAATTTCTCCGCATTGCAAGGTGCAATTCTGAAATTTTTTGCTTTTTCCCGCTCCTCTTAGCATGATAAAGAAGATTCAAAGAGAGTGAGGTGCCAGCTCCTTTCATTCAGTCAGTAGCTTCAAACATTTCTGGTATATGAATAACATGTTTTTCAATGGCAAAAATCAATGAATATTGTAAATGCACAAACAGTAATTTCTCCGCATTGCAAGGTGCAATTCTGAAATTTTTTGCTTTTTCCTGCTCCTCTTAGCATGATAAAGAAGATTCAAAGAGAGTGAGATGCCAGCTCCTTTCATTCAGTCAGTAGCTTCAATCATTTCTGGACGTTTTTCAATGGCAAAAATCAATGAATATTGTAAATGCACAAACAGTAATTTCTCCGCATTGCAAGGTGCAATTCTGAAATTTTTTGCTTTTTCCTGCTCCTCTTAGCATGATAAAGAAGATTCAAAGAGAGTGAGATGTCAGCTCCTTTCATTCAGTCAGTAGCTTCAAACATTTCTGGTATATGAATAACATGATGTTTTTCAATGGCAAAAATCAATGAATATTGTAAATGCACAAACAGTAATTTCTCCGCATTGCAAGGTGCAATTCTGAAATTTTTTGCTTTTTCCTGCTCCTCTTAGCATGATAAAGAAGATTCAAAGAGAGTGAGATGCCAGCTCCTTTCGTTCAGTCAGTAGCTTCAATCATTTCTGGACGTTTTTCAATGGCAAAAACCAATGAATATTGTAAATGCACAAACAGTAATTTCTCCGCATTGCAAGGTGCAATTCTGAAATTTTTTGCTTTTTCCTGCTCCTCTTAGCATGATAAAGAAGATTCAAAGAGAGTGAGATGCCAGCTCCTTTCATTCAGTCAGTACCTTCAATCATTTCTGGACGTTTTTCAATGGCAAAAATCAATGAATATTGTAAATGCACAAACTAATTTCTCCGCATTGCAAGGTGCAATTCTGAAATTTTTTGCTTTTTCCCGCTCCTCTTAGCATGATAAAGAAGATTCAAAGAGAGTGAGGTGCCAGCTCCTTTCATTCAGTCAGTAGCTTCAAACATTTCTGGTATATGAATAACATGTTTTTCAATGGCAAAAATCAATGAATATTGTAAATGCACAAACAGTAATTTCTCCGCATTGCAAGGTGCAATTCTGAAATTTTTTGCTTTTTCCTGCTCCTCTTAGCATGATAAAGAAGATTCAAAGAGAGTGAGATGCCAGCTCCTTTCATTCAGTCAGTAGCTTCAATCATTTCTGGACGTTTTTCAATGGCAAAAATCAATGAATATTGTAAATGCACAAACAGTAATTTCTCCGCATTGCAAGGTGCAATTCTGAAATTTTTTGCTTTTTCCTGCTCCTCTTAGCATGATAAAGAAGATTCAAAGAGAGTGAGATGTCAGCTCCTTTCATTCAGTCAGTAGCTTCAAACATTTCTGGTATATGAATAACATGATGTTTTTCAATGGCAAAAATCAATGAATATTGTAAATGCACAAACAGTAATTTCTCCGCATTGCAAGGTGCAATTCTGAAATTTTTTGCTTTTTCCTGCTCCTCTTAGCATGATAAAGAAGATTCAAAGAGAGTGAGATGCCAGCTCCTTTCATTCAGTCAGTAGCTTCAATCATTTCTGGATGTTTTTCAATGGCAAAAATCAATGAATATTGTAAATGCACAAACAGTAATTTCTCCGCATTGCAAGGTGCAATTCTGAAATTTTTTGCTTTTTCCTGCTCCTCTTAGCATGATAAAGAAGATTCAAAGAGAGTGAGATGCCAGCTCCTTTCATTCAGTCAGTAGCTTCAATCATTTCTGGACGTTTTTCAATGGCAAAAATCAATGAATATTGTAAATGCACAAACAGTAATTTCTCCGCATTGCAAGGTGCAATTCTGAAATTTTTTGCTTTTTCCTGCTCCTCTTAGCATGATAAAGAAGATTCAAAGAGAGTGAGATGTCAGCTCCTTTCATTCAGTCAGTAGCTTCAAACATTTCTGGTATATGAATAACATGATGTTTTTCAATGGCAAAAATCAATGAATATTGTAAATGCACAAACAGTAATTTCTCCGCATTGCAAGGTGCAATTCTGAAATTTTTTGCTTTTTCCTGCTCCTCTTAGCATGATAAAGAAGATTCAAAGAGAGTGAGATGCCAGCTCCTTTCATTCAGTCAGTAGCTTCAATCATTTCTGGATGTTTTTCAATGGCAAAAATCAATGAATATTGTAAATGCACAAACAGTAATTTCTCCGCATTGCAAGGTGCAATTCTGAAATTTTTTGCTTTTTCCTGCTCCTCTTAGCATGATAAAGAAGATTCAAAGAGAGTGAGATGCCAGCTCCTTTCGTTCAGTCAGTAGCTTCAATCATTTCTGGACGTTTTTCAATGGCAAAAATCATTGAATATTATAAATGCACAAACAGTAATTTCTCCGCATTGCAAGGTGCAATTCTGAAATTTTTTACTTTTTCCTGCTCCTCTTAGCATGATAAAGAAGATTCAAAGAGAGTGAGATGCCAGCTCCTTTCATTCAGTCAGTAGCTTCAATCATTTCTGGTATTTGAATAACATGATGTTTTTCAATGGCAAAAATCAATGAATATTGTAAATGCACAAACAGTAATTTCTCCGCATTGCAAGGTGCAATTCTGAAATTTTTTGCTTTTTCCTGCTCCTCTTAGCATGATAAAGAAGATTCAAAGAGAGTGAGATGCCAGCTCCTTTCATTCAGTCAGTAGCTTCAAACATTTCTGGTATATGAATAACATGATGTTTTTCAATGGCAAAAATCAATGAATATTGTAAATGCACAAACAGTAATTTCTCCGCATTGCAAGGTGCAAGTCTGAAATTTTTTGCTTTTTCCTGCTCCTCTTAGCATGATAAAGAAGATTCAAAGAGAGTGAGATGCCAGCTACTTTCATTCAGTCAGTAGCTTCAATCATTTCTGGACGTTTTTCAATGGTAAAAATCAATGAATATTGTAAATGCACAAACAGAAATTTCTCCACATTGCAAGGTGCAATTCTGAAATTTTTTGCTTTTTCCTGCTCCTCTTAGCATGATAAAGAAGATTCAAAGAGAGTGAGATGCCAGCTCCTTTCATTCAGTCAGTAGCTTCAAACATTTCTGGTATATGAATAACATGATGTTTTTCAATGGCAAAAATCAATGAATATTGTAAATGCACAAACAGTAATTTCTCCACATTGCAAGGTGCAATTCTGAAATTTTTTGCTTTTTCCTGCTCCTCTTAGCATGATAAAGAAGATTCAAAGAGAGTGAGATGCCAGCTCCTTTCATTCAGTCAGTAGCTTCAAACATTTCTGGTATATGAATAACATGATGTTTTTCAATGGCAAAAATCAATGAATATTGTAAATGCACAAACAGTAATTTCTCCGCATTGCAAGGTGCAATTCTGAAATTTTTTGCTTTTTCCTGCTCCTCTTAGCATGATAAAGAAGATTCAAAGAGAGTGAGATGCCAGCTCCTTTCATTCAGTCAGTAGCTTCAATCATTTCTGGACGTTTTTCAATGGCAAAAATCAATGAATATTGTAAATGCACAAACAGTAATTTCTCCGCATTGCAAGGTGCAATTCTGAAATTTTTTGCTTTTTCCTGCTCCTCTTAGCATGATAAAGAAGATTCAAAGAGAGTGAGATGTCAGCTCCTTTCATTCAGTCAGTAGCTTTAAACATTTCTGGTATATGAATAACATGATGTTTTTCAATGGCAAAAATCAATGAATATTGTAAATGCACAAACAGTAATTTCTCCGCATTGCAAGGTGCAATTCTGAAATTTTTTGCTTTTTCCTGCTCCTCTTAGCATGATAAAGAAGATTCAAAGAGAGTGAGATGCCAGCTCCTTTCATTCAGTCAGTAGCTTCAATCATTTCTGGACGTTTTTCAATGGCAAAAATCAATGAATATTGTAAATGCACAAACAGTAATTTCTCCGCATTGCAAGGTGCAATTCTGAAATTTTTTGCTTTTTCCTGCTCCTCTTAGCATGATAAAGAAGATTCAAAGAGAGTGAGATGCCAGCTCCTTTCGTTCAGTCAGTAGCTTCAATCATTTCTGGACGTTTTTCAATGGCAAAAATCATTGAATATTATAAATGCACAAACAGTAATTTCTCCGCATTGCAAGGTGCAATTCTGAAATTTTTTACTTTTTCCTGCTCCTCTTAGCATGATAAAGAAGATTCAAAGAGAGTGAGATGCCAGCTCCTTTCATTCAGTCAGTAGCTTCAATCATTTCTGGTATATGAATAACATGATGTTTTTCAATGGCAAAAATCAATGAATATTGTAAATGCACAAACAGTAATTTCTCCGCATTGCAAGGTGCAATTCTGAAATTTTTTGCTTTTTCCTGCTCCTCTTAGCATGATAAAGAAGATTCAAAGAGAGTGAGATGCCAGCTCCTTTCATTCAGTCAGTAGCTTCAATCATTTCTGGACGTTTTTCAATGGCAAAAATCAATGAATATTGTAAATGCACAAACAGTAATTTCTCCGCATTGCAAGGTGCAATTCTGAAATTTTTTGCTTTTTCCTGCTCCTCTTAGCATGATAAACAAGATTCAAAGAGAGTGAGATGCCAGCTCCTTTCATTCAGTCAGTAGCTTCAATCATTTCTGGACGTTTTTCAATGGCAAAAATCAATGAATATTGTAAATGCACAAACAGTAATTTCTCCGCATTGCAAGGTGCAATTCTGAAATTTTTTGCTTTTTCCTGCTCCTCTTAGCATGATAAAGAAGATTCAAAGAGAGTGAGATGCCAGCTCCTTTCATTCAGTCAGTAGCTTCACACATTTCTGGTATATGAATAACATGATGTTTTTCAATGGCAAAAATCAATGAATATTGTAAATGCACAAACAGTAATTTCTCCGCATTGCAAGGTGCAAGTCTGAAATTTTTTGCTTTTTCCTGCTCCTCTTAGTATGATAAAGAAGATTCAAAGAGAGTGAGATGCCAGCTCCTTTCATTCAGTCAGTAGCTTCAATCATTTCTGGATGTTTTTCAATGGCAAAAATCAATGAATATTGTAAATGCACAAACTGTAATTTCTCCGTATTGCAAAGTGCAATTCTGAAATTTTTTGCTTTTTCCTGCTCCTCTTAGCATGATAAAGAAGATTCAAAGAGAGTGAGATGCCAGCTCCTTTCATTCAGTCAGTAGCTTCAATCATTTCTGGACGTTTTTCAATGGCAAAAATCAATGAATATTGTAAATGCACAAACAGTAATTTCTCCGCATTGCAAGGTGCAATTCTGAAATTTTTTGCTTTTTCCTGCTCCTCTTAGCATGATAAAGAAGATTCAAAGAGAGTGAGATGCCAGCTCCTTTCATTTAGTCAGTACCTTCAATCATTTCTGGACGTTTTTCAATGGCAAAAATCAATGAATATTGTAAATGCACAAACAGTAATTTCTCCGCATTGCAAGGTGCAATTCTGAAATTTTTTGCTTTTTCCCGCTCCTCTTAGCATGATAAAGAAGATTCAAAGAGAGTGAGGTGCCAGCTCCTTTCATTCAGTCAGTAGCTTCAAACATTTCTGGTATATGAATAACATGTTTTTCAATGGCAAAAATCAATGAATATTGTAAATGCACAAACAGTAATTTCTCCGCATTGCAAGGTGCAATTCTGAAATTTTTTGATTTTTCCTGCTCCTCTTAGCATGATAAAGAAGATTCAAAGAGAGTGAGATGCCAGCTCCTTTCATTCAGTCAGTAGCTTCAATCATTTCTGGATGTTTTTCAATGGCAAAAATCAATGAATATTGTAAATGCACAAACAGTAATTTCTCCGCATTGCAAGGTGCAATTCTGAAATTTTTTGCTTTTTCCTGCTCCTCTTAGCATGATAAAGAAGATTCAAAGAGAGTGAGATGCCAGCTCCTTTCATTCAGTCAGTAGCTTCAAACATTTCTGGTATATGAATAACATGATGTTTTTCAATGGCAAAAATCAATGAATATTGTAAATGCACAAACAGTAATTTCTCCGCATTGCAAGGTGCAATTCTGAAATTTTTTGCTTTTTCCTGCTCCTCTTAGCATGATAAAGAAGATTCAAAGAGAGTGAGATGCCAGCTCCTTTCATTCAGTCAGTAGCTTCAAACATTTCTGGTATATGAATAACATGATGTTTTTCAATGGCAAAAATCAATGAATATTGTAAATGCACAAACAGTAATTTCTCCGCATTGCAAGGTGCAAGTCTGAAATTTTTTGCTTTTTCCTGCTCCTCTTAGCATGATAAAGAAGATTCAAAGAGAGTGAGATGCCAGCTACTTTCATTCAGTCAGTAGCTTCAATCATTTCTGGACGTTTTTCAATGGTAAAAATCAATGAATATTGTAAATGCACAAACAGTAATTTCTCCACATTGCAAGGTGCAATTCTGAAATTTTTTGCTTTTTCCTGCTCCTCTTAGCATGATAAAGAAGATTCAAAGAGAGTGAGATGCCAGCTCCTTTCATTCAGTCAGTAGCTTCAAACATTTCTGGTATATGAATAACATGATGTTTTTCAATGGCAAAAATCAATGAATATTGTAAATGCACAAACAGTAATTTCTCCGCATTGCAAGGTGCAATTCTGAAATTTTTTGCTTTTTCCTGCTCCTCTTAGCATGATAAAGAAGATTCAAAGAGAGTGAGATGCCAGCTCCTTTCATTCAGTCAGTAGCTTCAATCATTTCTGGACGTTTTTCAATGGCAAAAATCAATGAATATTGTAAATGCACAAACAGTAATTTCTCCGCATTGCAAGGTGCAATTCTGAAATTTTTTGCTTTTTCCTGCTCCTCTTAGCATGATAAAGAAGATTCAAAGAGAGTGAGATGTCAGCTCCTTTCATTCAGTCAGTAGCTTCAAACATTTCTGGTATATGAATAACATGATGTTTTTCAATGGCAAAAATCAATGAATATTGTAAATGCACAAACAGTAATTTCTCCGCATTGCAAGGTGCAATTCTGAAATTTTTTGCTTTTTCCTGCTCCTCTTAGCATGATAAAGAAGATTCAAAGAGAGTGAGATGCCAGCTCCTTTCGTTCAGTCAGTAGCTTCAATCATTTCTGGACGTTTTTCAATGGCAAAAACCAATGAATATTGTAAATGCACAAACAGTAATTTCTCCGCATTGCAAGGTGCAATTCTGAAATTTTTTGCTTTTTCCTGCTCCTCTTAGCATGATAAAGAAGATTCAAAGAGAGTGAGATGCCAGCTCCTTTCATTCAGTCAGTACCTTCAATCATTTCTGGACGTTTTTCAATGGCAAAAATCAATGAATATTGTAAATGCACAAACTAATTTCTCCGCATTGCAAGGTGCAATTCTGAAATTTTTTGCTTTTTCCCGCTCCTCTTAGCATGATAAAGAAGATTCAAAGAGAGTGAGGTGCCAGCTCCTTTCATTCAGTCAGTAGCTTCAAACATTTCTGGTATATGAATAACATGTTTTTCAATGGCAAAAATCAATGAATATTGTAAATGCACAAACAGTAATTTCTCCGCATTGCAAGGTGCAATTCTGAAATTTTTTGCTTTTTCCTGCTCCTCTTAGCATGATAAAGAAGATTCAAAGAGAGTGAGATGCCAGCTACTTTCATTCAGTCAGTAGCTTCAATCATTTCTGGACGTTTTTCAATGGTAAAAATCAATGAATATTGTAAATGCACAAACAGTAATTTCTCCACATTGCAAGGTGCAATTCTGAAATTTTTTGCTTTTTCCTGCTCCTCTTAGCATGATAAAGAAGATTCAAAGAGAGTGAGATGCCAGCTACTTTCATTCAGTCAGTAGCTTCAATCATTTCTGGACGTTTTTCAATGGCAAAAATCAATGAATATTGTAAATGCACAAACAGTAATTTCTCCGCATTGCAAGGTGCAATTCTGAAATTTTTTGCTTTTTCCTGCTCCTCTTAGCATGATAAAGAAGATTCAAAGAGAGTGAGATGTCAGCTCCTTTCATTCAGTCAGTAGCTTCAAACATTTCTGGTATATGAATAACATGATGTTTTTCAATGGCAAAAATCAATGAATATTGTAAATGCACAAACAGTAATTTCTCCGCATTGCAAGGTGCAATTCTGAAATTTTTTGCTTTTTCCTGCTCCTCTTAGCATGATAAAGAAGATTCAAAGAGAGTGAGATGCCAGCTCCTTTCATTCAGTCAGTAGCTTCAATCATTTCTGGATGTTTTTCAATGGCAAAAATCAATGAATATTGTAAATGCACAAACAGTAATTTCTCCGCATTGCAAGGTGCAATTCTGAAATTTTTTGCTTTTTCCTGCTCCTCTTAGCATGATAAAGAAGATTCAAAGAGAGTGAGATGCCAGCTCCTTTCGTTCAGTCAGTAGCTTCAATCATTTCTGGACGTTTTTCAATGGCAAAAATCATTGAATATTATAAATGCACAAACAGTAATTTCTCCGCATTGCAAGGTGCAATTCTGAAATTTTTTACTTTTTCCTGCTCCTCTTAGCATGATAAAGAAGATTCAAAGAGAGTGAGATGCCAGCTCCTTTCATTCAGTCAGTAGCTTCAATCATTTCTGGTATATGAATAACATGATGTTTTTCAATGGCAAAAATCAATGAATATTGTAAATGCACAAACAGTAATTTCTCCGCATTGCAAGGTGCAAGTCTGAAATTTTTTGCTTTTTCCTGCTCCTCTTAGCATGATAAAGAAGATTCAAAGAGAGTGAGATGCCAGCTACTTTCATTCAGTCAGTAGCTTCAATCATTTCTGGACGTTTTTCAATGGTAAAAATCAATGAATATTGTAAATGCACAAACAGTAATTTCTCCACATTGCAAGGTGCAATTCTGAAATTTTTTGCTTTTTCCTGCTCCTCTTAGCATGATAAAGAAGATTCAAAGAGAGTGAGATGCCAGCTCCTTTCATTCAGTCAGTAGCTTCAAACATTTCTGGTATATGAATAACATGATGTTTTTCAATGGCAAAAATCAATGAATATTGTAAATGCACAAACAGTAATTTCTCCACATTGCAAGGTGCAATTCTGAAATTTTTTGCTTTTTCCTGCTCCTCTTAGCATGATAAAGAAGATTCAAAGAGAGTGAGATGCCAGCTCCTTTCATTCAGTCAGTAGCTTCAAACATTTCTGGTATATGAATAACATGATGTTTTTCAATGGCAAAAATCAATGAATATTGTAAATGCACAAACAGTAATTTCTCCGCATTGCAAGGTGCAATTCTGAAATTTTTTGCTTTTTCCTGCTCCTCTTAGCATGATAAAGAAGATTCAAAGAGAGTGAGATGCCAGCTCCTTTCATTCAGTCAGTAGCTTCAATCATTTCTGGACGTTTTTCAATGGCAAAAATCAATGAATATTGTAAATGCACAAACAGTAATTTCTCCGCATTGCAAGGTGCAATTCTGAAATTTTTTGCTTTTTCCTGCTCCTCTTAGCATGATAAAGAAGATTCAAAGAGAGTGAGATGTCAGCTCCTTTCATTCAGTCAGTAGCTTCAAACATTTCTGGTATATGAATAACATGATGTTTTTCAATGGCAAAAATCAATGAATATTGTAAATGCACAAACAGTAATTTCTCCGCATTGCAAGGTGCAATTCTGAAATTTTTTGCTTTTTCCTGCTCCTCTTAGCATGATAAAGAAGATTCAAAGAGAGTGAGATGCCAGCTCCTTTCATTCAGTCAGTAGCTTCAATCATTTCTGGACGTTTTTCAATGGCAAAAATCAATGAATATTGTAAATGCACAAACAGTAATTTCTCCGCATTGCAAGGTGCAATTCTGAAATTTTTTGCTTTTTCCTGCTCCTCTTAGCATGATAAAGAAGATTCAAAGAGAGTGAGATGCCAGCTCCTTTCGTTCAGTCAGTAGCTTCAATCATTTCTGGACGTTTTTCAATGGCAAAAATCATTGAATATTATAAATGCACAAACAGTAATTTCTCCGCATTGCAAGGTGCAATTCTGAAATTTTTTACTTTTTCCTGCTCCTCTTAGCATGATAAAGAAGATTCAAAGAGAGTGAGATGCCAGCTCCTTTCATTCAGTCAGTAGCTTCAATCATTTCTGGTATATGAATAACATGATGTTTTTCAATGGCAAAAATCAATGAATATTGTAAATGCACAAACAGTAATTTCTCCGCATTGCAAGGTGCAATTCTGAAATTTTTTACTTTTTCCTGCTCCTCTTAGCATGATAAAGAAGATTCAAAGAGAGTGAGATGCCAGCTCCTTTCATTCAGTCAGTAGCTTCAATCATTTCTGGTATATGAATAACATGATGTTTTTCAATGGCAAAAATCAATGAATATTGTAAATGCACAAACAGTAATTTCTCCGCATTGCAAGGTGCAAGTCTGAAATTTTTTGCTTTTTCCTGCTCCTCTTAGCATGATAAAGAAGATTCAAAGAGAGTGAGATGCCAGCTACTTTCATTCAGTCAGTAGCTTCAATCATTTCTGGACGTTTTTCAATGGTAAAAATCAATGAATATTGTAAATGCACAAACAGTAATTTCTCCACATTGCAAGGTGCAATTCTGAAATTTTTTGCTTTTTCCTGCTCCTCTTAGCATGATAAAGAAGATTCAAAGAGAGTGAGATGCCAGCTCCTTTCATTCAGTCAGTAGCTTCAAACATTTCTGGTATATGAATAACATGATGTTTTTCAATGGCAAAAATCAATGAATATTGTAAATGCACAAACAGTAATTTCTCCACATTGCAAGGTGCAATTCTGAAATTTTTTGCTTTTTCCTGCTCCTCTTAGCATGATAAAGAAGATTCAAAGAGAGTGAGATGCCAGCTCCTTTCATTCAGTCAGTAGCTTCAAACATTTCTGGTATATGAATAACATGATGTTTTTCAATGGCAAAAATCAATGAATATTGTAAATGCACAAACAGTAATTTCTCCGCATTGCAAGGTGCAATTCTGAAATTTTTTGCTTTTTCCTGCTCCTCTTAGCATGATAAAGAAGATTCAAAGAGAGTGAGATGCCAGCTCCTTTCATTCAGTCAGTAGCTTCAATCATTTCTGGACGTTTTTCAATGGCAAAAATCAATGAATATTGTAAATGCACAAACAGTAATTTCTCCGCATTGCAAGGTGCAATTCTGAAATTTTTTGCTTTTTCCTGCTCCTCTTAGCATGATAAAGAAGATTCAAAGAGAGTGAGATGTCAGCTCCTTTCATTCAGTCAGTAGCTTCAAACATTTCTGGTATATGAATAACATGATGTTTTTCAATGGCAAAAATCAATGAATATTGTAAATGCACAAACAGTAATTTCTCCGCATTGCAAGGTGCAATTCTGAAATTTTTTGCTTTTTCCTGCTCCTCTTAGCATGATAAAGAAGATTCAAAGAGAGTGAGATGCCAGCTCCTTTCATTCAGTCAGTAGCTTCAATCATTTCTGGACGTTTTTCAATGGCAAAAATCAATGAATATTGTAAATGCACAAACAGTAATTTCTCCGCATTGCAAGGTGCAATTCTGAAATTTTTTGCTTTTTCCTGCTCCTCTTAGCATGATAAAGAAGATTCAAAGAGAGTGAGATGCCAGCTCCTTTCGTTCAGTCAGTAGCTTCAATCATTTCTGGACGTTTTTCAATGGCAAAAATCATTGAATATTATAAATGCACAAACAGTAATTTCTCCGCATTGCAAGGTGCAATTCTGAAATTTTTTACTTTTTCCTGCTCCTCTTAGCATGATAAAGAAGATTCAAAGAGAGTGAGATGCCAGCTCCTTTCATTCAGTCAGTAGCTTCAATCATTTCTGGTATATGAATAACATGATGTTTTTCAATGGCAAAAATCAATGAATATTGTAAATGCACAAACAGTAATTTCTCCGCATTGCAAGGTGCAATTCTGAAATTTTTTGCTTTTTCCTGCTCCTCTTAGCATGATAAAGAAGATTCAAAGAGAGTGAGATGCCAGCTCCTTTCATTCAGTCAGTAGCTTCAATCATTTCTGGACGTTTTTCAATGGCAAAAATCAATGAATATTGTAAATGCACAAACAGTAATTTCTCCGCATTGCAAGGTGCAATTCTGAAATTTTTTGCTTTTTCCTGCTCCTCTTAGCATGATAAACAAGATTCAAAGAGAGTGAGATGCCAGCTCCTTTCATTCAGTCAGTAGCTTCAATCATTTCTGGACGTTTTTCAATGGCAAAAATCAATGAATATTGTAAATGCACAAACAGTAATTTCTCCGCATTGCAAGGTGCAATTCTGAAATTTTTTGCTTTTTCCTGCTCCTCTTAGCATGATAAAGAAGATTCAAAGAGAGTGAGATGCCAGCTCCTTTCATTCAGTCAGTAGCTTCACACATTTCTGGTATATGAATAACATGATGTTTTTCAATGGCAAAAATCAATGAATATTGTAAATGCACAAACAGTAATTTCTCCGCATTGCAAGGTGCAAGTCTGAAATTTTTTGCTTTTTCCTGCTCCTCTTAGTATGATAAAGAAGATTCAAAGAGAGTGAGATGCCAGCTCCTTTCATTCAGTCAGTAGCTTCAATCATTTCTGGATGTTTTTCAATGGCAAAAATCAATGAATATTGTAAATGCACAAACTGTAATTTCTCCGTATTGCAAAGTGCAATTCTGAAATTTTTTGCTTTTTCCTGCTCCTCTTAGCATGATAAAGAAGATTCAAAGAGAGTGAGATGCCAGCTCCTTTCATTCAGTCAGTAGCTTCAATCATTTCTGGACGTTTTTCAATGGCAAAAATCAATGAATATTGTAAATGCACAAACAGTAATTTCTCCGCATTGCAAGGTGCAATTCTGAAATTTTTTGCTTTTTCCTGCTCCTCTTAGCATGATAAAGAAGATTCAAAGAGAGTGAGATGCCAGCTCCTTTCATTTAGTCAGTACCTTCAATCATTTCTGGACGTTTTTCAATGGCAAAAATCAATGAATATTGTAAATGCACAAACAGTAATTTCTCCGCATTGCAAGGTGCAATTCTGAAATTTTTTGCTTTTTCCCGCTCCTCTTAGCATGATAAAGAAGATTCAAAGAGAGTGAGGTGCCAGCTCCTTTCATTCAGTCAGTAGCTTCAAACATTTCTGGTATATGAATAACATGTTTTTCAATGGCAAAAATCAATGAATATTGTAAATGCACAAACAGTAATTTCTCCGCATTGCAAGGTGCAATTCTGAAATTTTTTGATTTTTCCTGCTCCTCTTAGCATGATAAAGAAGATTCAAAGAGAGTGAGATGCCAGCTCCTTTCATTCAGTCAGTAGCTTCAATCATTTCTGGATGTTTTTCAATGGCAAAAATCAATGAATATTGTAAATGCACAAACAGTAATTTCTCCGCATTGCAAGGTGCAATTCTGAAATTTTTTGCTTTTTCCTGCTCCTCTTAGCATGATAAAGAAGATTCAAAGAGAGTGAGATGCCAGCTCCTTTCATTCAGTCAGTAGCTTCAAACATTTCTGGTATATGAATAACATGATGTTTTTCAATGGCAAAAATCAATGAATATTGTAAATGCACAAACAGTAATTTCTCCGCATTGCAAGGTGCAATTCTGAAATTTTTTGCTTTTTCCTGCTCCTCTTAGCATGATAAAGAAGATTCAAAGAGAGTGAGATGCCAGCTCCTTTCATTCAGTCAGTAGCTTCAAACATTTCTGGTATATGAATAACATGATGTTTTTCAATGGCAAAAATCAATGAATATTGTAAATGCACAAACAGTAATTTCTCCGCATTGCAAGGTGAAGTCTGAGATTTTTTGCTTTTTCCTGCTCCTCTTAGCATGATAAAGAAGATTCAAAGAGAGTGAGATGCCAGCTACTTTCATTCAGTCAGTAGCTTCAATCATTTCTGGACGTTTTTCAATGGTAAAAATCAATGAATATTGTAAATGCACAAACAGTAATTTCTCCACATTGCAAGGTGCAATTCTGAAATTTTTTGCTTTTTCCTGCTCCTCTTAGCATGATAAAGAAGATTCAAAGAGAGTGAGATGCCAGCTCCTTTCATTCAGTCAGTAGCTTCAAACATTTCTGGTATATGAATAACATGATGTTTTTCAATGGCAAAAATCAATGAATATTGTAAATGCACAAACAGTAATTTCTCCGCATTGCAAGGTGCAATTCTGAAATTTTTTGCTTTTTCCTGCTCCTCTTAGCATGATAAAGAAGATTCAAAGAGAGTGAGATGCCAGCTCCTTTCATTCAGTCAGTAGCTTCAATCATTTCTGGATGTTTTTCAATGGCAAAAATCAATAAATATTGTAAATGCACAAACTGTAATTTCTCCGCATTGCAAGGTGCAATTCTGAAATTTTTTGCTTTTTCCTGCTCCTCTTAGCATGATAAAGAAGATTCAAAGAGAGTGAGATGCCAGCTCCTTTCATTCAGTCAGTAGCTTCAATCATTTCTGGACGTTTTTCAGTGGCAAAAATCAATGAATATTGTAAATGCACAAACAGTAATTTCTCCGCATTGCAAGGTGCAATTCTGAAATTTTTTGCTTTTTCCTGCTCCTCTTAGCATGATAAAGAAGATTCAAAGAGAGTGAGATGCCAGCTCCTTTCATTCAGTCAGTACCTTCAATCATTTCTGGACGTTTTTCAATGGCAAAAATCAATGAATATTGTAAATGCACAAACAGTAATTTCTCCGCATTGCAAGGTGCAAGTCTGAAATTTTTTGCTTTTTCCTGCTCCTCTTAGCATGATAAAGAAGATTCGAAGAGAGTGAGATGCCAGCTACTTTCATTCACTCAGTAGCTTCAATCATTTCTGGACGTTTTTCAATGGTAAAAATCAATGAATATTGTAAATGCACAAACAGTAATTTCTCCACATTGCAAGGTGCAATTCTGAAATTTTTTGCTTTTTCCTGCTCCTCTTAGCATGATAAAGAAGATTCAAAGAGAGTGAGATGCCAGCTCCTTTCATTGAGTCAGTAGCTTCAAACATTTCTGGTATATGAATAACATGATGTTTTTCAATGGCAAAAATCAATGAATATTGTAAATGCACAAACAGTAATTTCTCCGCATTGCAAGGTGCAATTCTGAAATTTTTTGCTTTTTCCTGCTCCTCTTAGCATGATAAAGAAGATTCAAAGAGAGTGAGATGCCAGCTCCTTTCATTCAGTCAGTAGCTTCAATCATTTCTGGATGTTTTTCAATGGCAAAAATCAATGAATATTGTAAATGCACAAACTGTAATTTCTCCGCATTGCAAGGTGCAATTCTGAAATTTTTTGCTTTTTCCTGCTCCTCTTAGCATGATAAAGAAGATTCAAAGAGAGTGAGATGCCAGCTCCTTTCATTCAGTCAGTAGCTTCAATCATTTCTGGACGTTTTTCAATGGCAAAAATCAATGAATATTGTAAATGCACAAACAGTAATTTCTCCGCATTGCAAGGTGCAATTCTGAAATTTTTTGCTTTTTCCTGCTCCTCTTAGCATGATAAAGAAGATTCAAAGAGAGTGAGATGCCAGCTCCTTTCATTCAGTCAGTAGCTTCAATCATTTCTGGACGTTTTTCAATGGCAAAAATCAATGAATATTGTAAAT
This sequence comes from Phyllobates terribilis, assembly GCF_046119375.1. NCBI lineage: Eukaryota > Metazoa > Chordata > Amphibia > Anura > Dendrobatidae > Phyllobates > Phyllobates terribilis. The sequence continues at coordinate 79,357 of NW_027364725.1, forward strand.
GCACAAACAGTAATTTCTCCGCATTGCAAGGTGCAATTCTGAAATTTTTTGCTTTTTCCCGCTCCTCTTAGCATGATAAAGAAGATTCAAAGAGAGTGAGGTGCCAGCTCCTTTCATTCAGTCAGTAGCTTCAAACATTTCTGGTATATGAATAACATGTTTTTCAATGGCAAAAATCAATGAATATTGTAAATGCACAAACAGTAATTTCTCCGCATTGCAAGGTGCAAGTCTGAAATTTTTTGCTTTTTCCTGCTCCTCTTAGTATGATAAAGAAGATTCAAAGAGAGTGAGATGCCAGCTCCTTTCATTCAGTCAGTAGCTTCAATCATTTCTGGATGTTTTTCAATGGCAAAAATCAATGAATATTGTAAATGCACAAACTGTAATTTCTCCGTATTGCAAAGTGCAATTCTGAAATTTTTTGCTTTTTCCTGCTCCTCTTAGCATGATAAAGAAGATTCAAAGAGAGTGAGATGCCAGCTCCTTTCATTCAGTCAGTAGCTTCAATCATTTCTGGACGTTTTTCAATGGCAAAAATCAATGAATATTGTAAATGCACAAACAGTAATTTCTCCGCATTGCAAGGTGCAATTCTGAAATTTTTTGCTTTTTCCTGCTCCTCTTAGCATGATAAAGAAGATTCAAAGAGAGTGAGATGCCAGTTCCTTTCATTTAGTCAGTACCTTCAATCATTTCTGGACGTTTTTCAATGGCAAAAATCAATGAATATTGTAAATGCACAAACAGTAATTTCTCCGCATTGCAAGGTGCAATTCTGAAATTTTTTGCTTTTTCCCGCTCCTCTTAGCATGATAAAGAAGATTCAAAGAGAGTGAGGTGCCAGCTCCTTTCATTCAGTCAGTAGCTTCAAACATTTCTGGTATATGAATAACATGTTTTTCAATGGCAAAAATCAATGAATATTGTAAATGCACAAACAGTAAGTTCTCCGCATTGCAAGGTGCAAGTCTGAAATTTTTTGCTTTTTCCTGCTCCTCTTAGTATGATAAAGAAGATTCAAAGAGAGTGAGATGCCAGCTCCTTTCATTCAGTCAGTAGCTTCAATCATTTCTGGATGTTTTTCAATGGCAAAAATCAATGAATATTGTAAATGCACAAACTGTAATTTCTCCGTATTGCAAAGTGCAATTCTGAAATTTTTTGCTTTTTCCTGCTCCTCTTAGCATGATAAAGAAGATTCAAAGAGAGTGAGATGCCAGCTCCTTTCATTCAGTCAGTAGCTTCAATCATTTCTGGACGTTTTTCAATGGCAAAAATCAATGAATATTGTAAATGCACAAACAGTAATTTCTCCGCATTGCAAGGTGCAATTCTGAAATTTTTTGCTTTTTCCTGCTCCTCTTAGCATGATAAAGAAGATTCAAAGAGAGTGAGATGCCAGTTCCTTTCATTTAGTCAGTACCTTCAATCATTTCTGGACGTTTTTCAATGGCAAAAATCAATGAATATTGTAAATGCACAAACAGTAATTTCTCCGCATTGCAAGGTGCAATTCTGAAATTTTTTGCTTTTTCCCGCTCCTCTTAGCATGATAAAGAAGATTCAAAGAGAGTGAGGTGCCAGCTCCTTTCATTCAGTCAGTAGCTTCAAACATTTCTGGTATATGAATAACATGTTTTTCAATGGCAAAAATCAATGAATATTGTAAATGCACAAACAGTAATTTCTCCGCATTGCAAGGTGCAATTCTGAAATTTTTTGATTTTTCCTGCTCCTCTTAGCATGATAAAGAAGATTCAAAGAGAGTGAGATGCCAGCTCCTTTCATTCAGTCAGTAGCTTCAATCATTTCTGGATGTTTTTCAATGGCAAAAATCAATGAATATTGTAAATGCACAAACAGTAATTTCTCCGCATTGCAAGGTGCAATTCTGAAATTTTTTGCTTTTTCCTGCTCCTCTTAGCATGATAAAGAAGATTCAAAGAGAGTGAGATGCCAGCTCCTTTCATTCAGTCAGTAGCTTCAAACATTTCTGGTATATGAATAACATGATGTTTTTCAATGGCAAAAATCAATGAATATTGTAAATGCACAAACAGTAATTTCTCCGCATTGCAAGGTGCAATTCTGAAATTTTTTGCTTTTTCCTGCTCCTCTTAGCATGATAAAGAAGATTCAAAGAGAGTGAGATGCCAGCTCCTTTCATTCAGTCAGTAGCTTCAAACATTTCTGGTATATGAATAACATGATGTTTTTCAATGGCAAAAATCAATGAATATTGTAAATGCACAAACAGTAATTTCTCCGCATTGCAAGGTGCAAGTCTGAGATTTTTTGCTTTTTCCTGCTCCTCTTAGCATGATAAAGAAGATTCAAAGAGAGTGAGATGCCAGCTACTTTCATTCAGTCAGTAGCTTCAATCATTTCTGGACGTTTTTCAATGGTAAAAATCAATGAATATTGTAAATGCACAAACAGTAATTTCTCCACATTGCAAGGTGCAATTCTGAAATTTTTTGCTTTTTCCTGCTCCTCTTAGCATGATAAAGAAGATTCAAAGAGAGTGAGATGCCAGCTCCTTTCATTCAGTCAGTAGCTTCAAACATTTCTGGTATATGAATAACATGATGTTTTTCAATGGCAAAAATCAATGAATATTGTAAATGCACAAACAGTAATTTCTCCGCATTGCAAGGTGCAATTCTGAAATTTTTTGCTTTTTCCTGCTCCTCTTAGCATGATAAAGAAGATTCAAAGAGAGTGAGATGTCAGCTCCTTTCATTCAGTCAGTAGCTTCAAACATTTCTGGTATATGAATAACATGATGTTTTTCAATGGCAAAAATCAATGAATATTGTAAATGCACAAACAGTAATTTCTCCGCATTGCAAGGTGCAATTCTGAAATTTTTTGCTTTTTCCTGCTCCTCTTAGCATGATAAAGAAGATTCAAAGAGAGTGAGATGCCAGCTCCTTTCATTCAGTCAGTAGCTTCAATCATTTCTGGATGTTTTTCAATGGCAAAAATCAATGAATATTGTAAATGCACAAACAGTAATTTCTCCGCATTGCAAGGTGCAATTCTGAAATTTTTTGCTTTTTCCTGCTCCTCTTAGCATGATAAAGAAGATTCAAAGAGAGTGAGATGCCAGCTTGTTTCATTCAGTCAGTAGCTTCAATCATTTCTGGACGTTTTTCAATGGCAAAAATCAATGAATATTGTAAATGCACAAACAGTAATTTCTCCGCATTGCAAGGTGCAATTCTGAAATTTTTTGCTTTTTCCTGCTCCTCTTAGCATGATAAAGAAGATTCAAAGAGAGTGAGATGTCAGCTCCTTTCATTCAGTCAGTAGCTTCAAACATTTCTGGTATATGAATAACATGATGTTTTTCAATGGCAAAAATCAATGAATATTGTAAATGCACAAACAGTAATTTCTCCGCATTGCAAGGTGCAATTCTGAAATTTTTTGCTTTTTCCTGCTCCTCTTAGCATGATAAAGAAGATTCAAAGAGAGTGAGATGCCAGCTCCTTTCATTCAGTCAGTAGCTTCAATCATTTCTGGATGTTTTTCAATGGCAAAAATCAATGAATATTGTAAATGCACAAACAGTAATTTCTCCGCATTGCAAGGTGCAATTCTGAAATTTTTTGCTTTTTCCTGCTCCTCTTAGCATGATAAAGAAGATTCAAAGAGAGTGAGATGCCAGCTCCTTTCATTCAGTCAGTAGCTTCAATCATTTCTGGTATATGAATAACATGATGTTTTTCAATGGCAAAAATCAATGAATATTGTAAATGCACAAACAGTAATTTCTCCGCATTGCAAGGTGCAATTCTGAAATTTTTTGCTTTTTCCTGCTCCTCTTAGCATGATAAAGAAGATTCAAAGAGAGTGAGATGCCAGCTCCTTTCATTCAGTCAGTAGCTTCAAACATTTCTGGTATATGAATAACATGATGTTTTTCAATGGCAAAAATCAATGAATATTGTAAATGCACAAACAGTAATTTCTCCGCATTGCAAGGTGCAAGTCTGAAATTTTTTGCTTTTTCCTGCTCCTCTTAGCATGATAAAGAAGATTCAAAGAGAGTGAGATGCCAGCTACTTTCATTCAGTCAGTAGCTTCAATCATTTCTGGACGTTTTTCAATGGTAAAAATCAATGAATATTGTAAATGCACAAACAGTAATTTCTCCACATTGCAAGGTGCAATTCTGAAATTTTTTGCTTTTTCCTGCTCCTCTTAGCATGATAAAGAAGATTCAAAGAGAGTGAGATGCCAGCTCCTTTCATTCAGTCAGTAGCTTCAAACATTTCTGGTATATGAATAACATGATGTTTTTCAATGGCAAAAATCAATGAATATTGTAAATGCACAAACAGTAATTTCTCCACATTGCAAGGTGCAATTCTGAAATTTTTTGCTTTTTCCTGCTCCTCTTAGCATGATAAAGAAGATTCAAAGAGAGTGAGATGCCAGCTCCTTTCATTCAGTCAGTAGCTTCAAACATTTCTGGTATATGAATAACATGATGTTTTTCAATGGCAAAAATCAATGAATATTGTAAATGCACAAACAGTAATTTCTCCGCATTGCAAGGTGCAATTCTGAAATTTTTTGCTTTTTCCTGCTCCTCTTAGCATGATAAAGAAGATTCAAAGAGAGTGAGATGCCAGCTCCTTTCATTCAGTCAGTACCTTCAATCATTTCTGGACGTTTTTCAATGGCAAAAATCAATGAATATTGTAAATGCACAAACAGTAATTTCTCCGCATTGCAAGGTGCAAGTCTGAAATTTTTTGCTTTTTCCTGCTCCTCTTAGCATGATAAAGAAGATTCGAAGAGAGTGAGATGCCAGCTACTTTCATTCACTCAGTAGCTTCAATCATTTCTGGACGTTTTTCAATGGTAAAAATCAATGAATATTGTAAATGCACAAACAGTAATTTCTCCACATTGCAAGGTGCAATTCTGAAATTTTTTGCTTTTTCCTGCTCCTCTTAGCATGATAAAGAAGATTCAAAGAGAGTGAGATGCCAGCTCCTTTCATTGAGTCAGTAGCTTCAAACATTTCTGGTATATGAATAACATGATGTTTTTCAATGGCAAAAATCAATGAATATTGTAAATGCACAAACAGTAATTTCTCCGCATTTCAAGGTGCAATTCTGAAATTTTTTGCTTTTTCCTGCTCCTCTTAGCATGATAAAGAAGATTCAAAGAGAGTGAGATGCCAGCTCCTTTCATTCAGTCAGTAGCTTCAATCATTTCTGGATGTTTTTCAATGGCAAAAATCAATGAATATTGTAAATGCACAAACTGTAATTTCTCCGCATTGCAAGGTGCAATTCTGAAATTTTTTGCTTTTTCCTGCTCCTCTTAGCATGATAAAGAAGATTCAAAGAGAGTGAGATGCCAGCTCCTTTCATTCAGTCAGTAGCTTCAATCATTTCTGGACGTTTTTCAATGGCAAAAATCAATGAATATTGTAAATGCACAAACAGTAATTTCTCCGCATTGCAAGGTGCAATTCTGAAATTTTTTGCTTTTTCCTGCTCCTCTTAGCATGATAAAGAAGATTCAAAGAGAGTGAGATGCCAGCTCCTTTCATTCAGTCAGTAGCTTCAATCATTTCTGGACGTTTTTCAATGGCAAAAATCAATGAATATTGTAAATGCACAAACAGTAATTTCTCCGCATTGCAAGGTGCAATTCTGAAATTTTTTGCTTTTTCCCGCTCCTCTTAGCATGATAAAGAAGATTCAAAGAGAGTGAGGTGCCAGCTCCTTTCATTCAGTCAGTAGCTTCAAACATTTCTGGTATATGAATAACATGTTTTTCAATGGCAAAAATCAATGAATATTGTAAATGCACAAACAGTAATTTCTCCGCATTGCAAGGTGCAAGTCTGAAATTTTTTGCTTTTTCCTGCTCCTCTTAGTATGATAAAGAAGATTCAAAGAGAGTGAGATGCCAGCTCCTTTCATTCAGTCAGTAGCTTCAATCATTTCTGGATGTTTTTCAATGGCAAAAATCAATGAATATTGTAAATGCACAAACTGTAATTTCTCCGTATTGCAAAGTGCAATTCTGAAATTTTTTGCTTTTTCCTGCTCCTCTTAGCATGATAAAGAAGATTCAAAGAGAGTGAGATGCCAGCTCCTTTCATTCAGTCAGTAGCTTCAATCATTTCTGGACGTTTTTCAATGGCAAAAATCAATGAATATTGTAAATGCACAAACAGTAATTTCTCCGCATTGCAAGGTGCAATTCTGAAATTTTTTGCTTTTTCCTGCTCCTCTTAGCATGATAAAGAAGATTCAAAGAGAGTGAGATGCCAGTTCCTTTCATTTAGTCAGTACCTTCAATCATTTCTGGACGTTTTTCAATGGCAAAAATCAATGAATATTGTAAATGCACAAACAGTAATTTCTCCGCATTGCAAGGTGCAATTCTGAAATTTTTTGCTTTTTCCCGCTCCTCTTAGCATGATAAAGAAGATTCAAAGAGAGTGAGGTGCCAGCTCCTTTCATTCAGTCAGTAGCTTCAAACATTTCTGGTATATGAATAACATGTTTTTCAATGGCAAAAATCAATGAATATTGTAAATGCACAAACAGTAAGTTCTCCGCATTGCAAGGTGCAAGTCTGAAATTTTTTGCTTTTTCCTGCTCCTCTTAGTATGATAAAGAAGATTCAAAGAGAGTGAGATGCCAGCTCCTTTCATTCAGTCAGTAGCTTCAATCATTTCTGGATGTTTTTCAATGGCAAAAATCAATGAATATTGTAAATGCACAAACTGTAATTTCTCCGTATTGCAAAGTGCAATTCTGAAATTTTTTGCTTTTTCCTGCTCCTCTTAGCATGATAAAGAAGATTCAAAGAGAGTGAGATGCCAGCTCCTTTCATTCAGTCAGTAGCTTCAATCATTTCTGGACGTTTTTCAATGGCAAAAATCAATGAATATTGTAAATGCACAAACAGTAATTTCTCCGCATTGCAAGGTGCAATTCTGAAATTTTTTGCTTTTTCCTGCTCCTCTTAGCATGATAAAGAAGATTCAAAGAGAGTGAGATGCCAGTTCCTTTCATTTAGTCAGTACCTTCAATCATTTCTGGACGTTTTTCAATGGCAAAAATCAATGAATATTGTAAATGCACAAACAGTAATTTCTCCGCATTGCAAGGTGCAATTCTGAAATTTTTTGCTTTTTCCCGCTCCTCTTAGCATGATAAAGAAGATTCAAAGAGAGTGAGGTGCCAGCTCCTTTCATTCAGTCAGTAGCTTCAAACATTTCTGGTATATGAATAACATGTTTTTCAATGGCAAAAATCAATGAATATTGTAAATGCACAAACAGTAATTTCTCCGCATTGCAAGGTGCAATTCTGAAATTTTTTGATTTTTCCTGCTCCTCTTAGCATGATAAAGAAGATTCAAAGAGAGTGAGATGCCAGCTCCTTTCATTCAGTCAGTAGCTTCAATCATTTCTGGATGTTTTTCAATGGCAAAAATCAATGAATATTGTAAATGCACAAACAGTAATTTCTCCGCATTGCAAGGTGCAATTCTGAAATTTTTTGCTTTTTCCTGCTCCTCTTAGCATGATAAAGAAGATTCAAAGAGAGTGAGATGCCAGCTCCTTTCATTCAGTCAGTAGCTTCAAACATTTCTGGTATATGAATAACATGATGTTTTTCAATGGCAAAAATCAATGAATATTGTAAATGCACAAACAGTAATTTCTCCGCATTGCAAGGTGCAATTCTGAAATTTTTTGCTTTTTCCTGCTCCTCTTAGCATGATAAAGAAGATTCAAAGAGAGTGAGATGCCAGCTCCTTTCATTCAGTCAGTAGCTTCAAACATTTCTGGTATATGAATAACATGATGTTTTTCAATGGCAAAAATCAATGAATATTGTAAATGCACAAACAGTAATTTCTCCGCATTGCAAGGTGCAAGTCTGAGATTTTTTGCTTTTTCCTGCTCCTCTTAGCATGATAAAGAAGATTCAAAGAGAGTGAGATGCCAGCTACTTTCATTCAGTCAGTAGCTTCAATCATTTCTGGACGTTTTTCAATGGTAAAAATCAATGAATATTGTAAATGCACAAACAGTAATTTCTCCACATTGCAAGGTGCAATTCTGAAATTTTTTGCTTTTTCCTGCTCCTCTTAGCATGATAAAGAAGATTCAAAGAGAGTGAGATGCCAGCTCCTTTCATTCAGTCAGTAGCTTCAAACATTTCTGGTATATGAATAACATGATGTTTTTCAATGGCAAAAATCAATGAATATTGTAAATGCACAAACAGTAATTTCTCCGCATTGCAAGGTGCAATTCTGAAATTTTTTGCTTTTTCCTGCTCCTCTTAGCATGATAAAGAAGATTCAAAGAGAGTGAGATGTCAGCTCCTTTCATTCAGTCAGTAGCTTCAAACATTTCTGGTATATGAATAACATGATGTTTTTCAATGGCAAAAATCAATGAATATTGTAAATGCACAAACAGTAATTTCTCCGCATTGCAAGGTGCAATTCTGAAATTTTTTGCTTTTTCCTGCTCCTCTTAGCATGATAAAGAAGATTCAAAGAGAGTGAGATGCCAGCTCCTTTCATTCAGTCAGTAGCTTCAATCATTTCTGGATGTTTTTCAATGGCAAAAATCAATGAATATTGTAAATGCACAAACAGTAATTTCTCCGCATTGCAAGGTGCAATTCTGAAATTTTTTGCTTTTTCCTGCTCCTCTTAGCATGATAAAGAAGATTCAAAGAGAGTGAGATGCCAGCTTGTTTCATTCAGTCAGTAGCTTCAATCATTTCTGGACGTTTTTCAATGGCAAAAATCAATGAATATTGTAAATGCACAAACAGTAATTTCTCCGCATTGCAAGGTGCAATTCTGAAATTTTTTGCTTTTTCCTGCTCCTCTTAGCATGATAAAGAAGATTCAAAGAGAGTGAGATGCCAGCTCCTTTCATTCAGTCAGTATCTTCAATCATTTCTGGATGTTTTTCAATGGCAAAAATCAATGAATATTGTAAATGCACAAACAGTAATTTCTCCGCATTGCAAGGTGCAATTCTGAAATTTTTTGCTTTTTCCTGCTCCTCTTAGCATGATAAAGAAGATTCAAAGAGAGTGAGATGCCAGCTCCTTTCATTCAGTCAGTAGCTTCAAACATTTCTGGTATATGAATAACATGATGTTTTTCAATGGCAAAAATCAATGAATATTGTAAATGCACAAACAGTAATTTCTCCGCATTGCAAGGTGCAAGTCTGAAATTTTTTGCTTTTTCCTGCTCCTCTTAGCATGATAAAGAAGATTCAAAGAGAGTGAGATGCCAGCTACTTTCATTCAGTCAGTAGCTTCAATCATTTCTGGACGTTTTTCAATGGTAAAAATCAATGAATATTGTAAATGCACAAACAGTAATTTCTCCACATTGCAAGGTGCAATTCTGAAATTTTTTGCTTTTTCCTGCTCCTCTTAGCATGATAAAGAAGATTCAAAGAGAGTGAGATGCCAGCTCCTTTCATTCAGTCAGTAGCTTCAAACATTTCTGGTATATGAATAACATGATGTTTTTCAATGGCAAAAATCAATGAATATTGTAAATGCACAAACAGTAATTTCTCCACATTGCAAGGTGCAATTCTGAAATTTTTTGCTTTTTCCTGCTCCTCTTAGCATGATAAAGAAGATTCAAAGAGAGTGAGATGCCAGCTCCTTTCATTCAGTCAGTAGCTTCAAACATTTCTGGTATATGAATAACATGATGTTTTTCAATGGCAAAAATCAATGAATATTGTAAATGCACAAACAGTAATTTCTCCGCATTGCAAGGTGCAATTCTGAAATTTTTTGCTTTTTCCTGCTCCTCTTAGCATGATAAAGAAGATTCAAAGAGAGTGAGATGCCAGCTCCTTTCATTCAGTCAGTAGCTTCAATCATTTCTGGACGTTTTTCAATGGCAAAAATCAATGAATATTGTAAATGCACAAACAGTAATTTCTCCGCATTGCAAGGTGCAATTCTGAAATTTTTTGCTTTTTCCTGCTCCTCTTAGCATGATAAAGAAGATTCAAAGAGAGTGAGATGTCAGCTCCTTTCATTCAGTCAGTAGCTTCAAACATTTCTGGTATATGAATAACATGATGTTTTTCAATGGCAAAAATCAATGAATATTGTAAATGCACAAACAGTAATTTCTCCGCATTGCAAGGTGCAATTCTGAAATTTTTTGCTTTTTCCTGCTCCTCTTAGCATGATAAAGAAGATTCAAAGAGAGTGAGATGCCAGCTCCTTTCATTCAGTCAGTAGCTTCAATCATTTCTGGACGTTTTTCAATGGCAAAAATCATTGAATATTATAAATGCACAAACAGTAATTTCTCCGCATTGCAAGGTGCAATTCTGAAATTGTTTACTTTTTCCTGCTCCTCTTAGCATGATAAAGAAGATTCAAAGAGAGTGAGATGCCAGCTCCTTTCATTCAGTCAGTAGCTTCAATCATTTCTGGTATATGAATAACATGATGTTTTTCAATGGCAAAAATCAATGAATATTGTAAATGCACAAACAGTAATTTCTCCGCATTGCAAGGTGCAATTCTGAAATTTTTTGCTTTTTCCTGCTCCTCTTAGCATGATAAAGAAGATTCAAAGAGAGTGAGATGCCAGCTCCTTTCATTCAGTCAGTAGCTTCAATCATTTCTGGACGTTTTTCAATGGCAAAAATCAATGAATATTGTAAATGCACAAACAGTAATTTCTCCGCATTGCAAGGTGCAATTCTGAAATTTTTTGCTTTTTCCTGCTCCTCTTAGCATGATAAACAAGATTCAAAGAGAGTGAGATGCCAGCTCCTTTCATTCAGTCAGTAGCTTCAATCATTTCTGGACGTTTTTCAATGGCAAAAATCAATGAATATTGTAAATGCACAAACAGTAATTTCTCCGCATTGCAAGGTGCAATTCTGAAATTTTTTGCTTTTTCCTGCTCCTCTTAGCATGATAAAGAAGATTCAAAGAGAGTGAGATGCCAGCTCCTTTCATTCAGTCAGTAGCTTCACACATTTCTGGTATATGAATAACATGATGTTTTTCAATGGCAAAAATCAATGAATATTGTAAATGCACAAACAGTAATTTCTCCGCATTGCAAGGTGCAAGTCTGAAATTTTTTGCTTTTTCCTGCTCCTCTTAGTATGATAAAGAAGATTCAAAGAGAGTGAGATGCCAGCTCCTTTCATTCAGTCAGTAGCTTCAATCATTTCTGGATGTTTTTCAATGGCAAAAATCAATGAATATTGTAAATGCACAAACTGTAATTTCTCCGTATTGCAAAGGGCAATTCTGAAATTTTTTGCTTTTTCCTGCTCCTCTTAGCATGATAAAGAAGATTCAAAGAGAGTGAGATGCCAGCTCCTTTCATTCAGTCAGTAGCTTCAATCATTTCTGGACGTTTTTCAATGGCAAAAATCAATGAATATTGTAAATGCACAAACAGTAATTTCTCCGCATTGCAAGGTGCAATTCTGAAATTTTTTGCTTTTTCCTGCTCCTCTTAGCATGATAAAGAAGATTCAAAGAGAGTGAGATGCCAGCTCCTTTCATTTAGTCAGTACCTTCAATCATTTCTGGACGTTTTTCAATGGCAAAAATCAATGAATATTGTAAATGCACAAACAGTAATTTCTCCGCATTGCAAGGTGCAATTCTGAAATTTTTTGCTTTTTCCCGCTCCTCTTAGCATGATAAAGAAGATTCAAAGAGAGTGAGGTGCCAGCTCCTTTCATTCAGTCAGTAGCTTCAAACATTTCTGGTATATGAATAACATGTTTTTCAATGGCAAAAATCAATGAATATTGTAAATGCACAAACAGTAATTTCTCCGCATTGCAAGGTGCAATTCTGAAATTTTTTGATTTTTCCTGCTCCTCTTAGCATGATAAAGAAGATTCAAAGAGAGTGAGATGCCAGCTCCTTTCATTCAGTCAGTAGCTTCAATCATTTCTGGATGTTTTTCAATGGCAAAAATCAATGAATATTGTAAATGCACAAACAGTAATTTCTCCGCATTGCAAGGTGCAATTCTGAAATTTTTTGCTTTTTCCTGCTCCTCTTAGCATGATAAAGAAGATTCAAAGAGAGTGAGATGCCAGCTCCTTTCATTCAGTCAGTAGCTTCAAACATTTCTGGTATATGAATAACATGATGTTTTTCAATGGCAAAAATCAATGAATATTGTAAATGCACAAACAGTAATTTCTCCGCATTGCAAGGTGCAATTCTGAAATTTTTTGCTTTTTCCTGCTCCTCTTAGCATGATAAAGAAGATTCAAAGAGAGTGAGATGCCAGCTCCTTTCATTCAGTCAGTAGCTTCAAACATTTCTGGTATATGAATAACATGATGTTTTTCAATGGCAAAAATCAATGAATATTGTAAATGCACAAACAGTAATTTCTCCGCATTGCAAGGTGCAAGTCTGAAATTTTTTGCTTTTTCCTGCTCCTCTTAGCATGATAAAGAAGATTCAAAGAGAGTGAGATGCCAGCTACTTTCATTCAGTCAGTAGCTTCAATCATTTCTGGACGTTTTTCAATGGTAAAAATCAATGAATATTGTAAATGCACAAACAGTAATTTCTCCACATTGCAAGGTGCAATTCTGAAATTTTTTGCTTTTTCCTGCTCCTCTTAGCATGATAAAGAAGATTCAAAGAGAGTGAGATGCCAGCTCCTTTCATTCAGTCAGTAGCTTCAAACATTTCTGGTATATGAATAACATGATGTTTTTCAATGGCAAAAATCAATGAATATTGTAAATGCACAAACAGTAATTTCTCCGCATTGCAAGGTGCAATTCTGAAATTTTTTGCTTTTTCCTGCTCCTCTTAGCATGATAAAGAAGATTCAAAGAGAGTGAGATGCCAGCTCCTTTCATTCAGTCAGTAGCTTCAATCATTTCTGGATGTTTTTCAATGGCAAAAATCAATGAATATTGTAAATGCACAAACTGTAATTTCTCCGCATTGCAAGGTGCAATTCTGAAATTTTTTGCTTTTTCCTGCTCCTCTTAGCATGATAAAGAAGATTCAAAGAGAGTGAGATGCCAGCTCCTTTCATTCAGTCAGTAGCTTCAATCATTTCTGGACGTTTTTCAATGGCAAAAACCAATGAATATTGTAAATGCACAAACAGTAATTTCTCCGCATTGCAAGGTGCAATTCTGAAATTTTTTGCTTTTTCCTGCTCCTCTTAGCATGATAAAGAAGATTCAAAGAGAGTGAGATGCCAGCTCCTTTCATTCAGTCAGTACCTTCAATCATTTCTGGACGTTTTTCAATGGCAAAAATCAATGAATATTGTAAATGCACAAACAGTAATTTCTCCGCATTGCAAGGTGCAATTCTGAAATTTTTTGCTTTTTCCCGCTCCTCTTAGCATGATAAAGAAGATTCAAAGAGAGTGAGGTGCCAGCTCCTTTCATTCAGTCAGTAGCTTCAAACATTTCTGGTATATGAATAACATGTTTTTCAATGGCAAAAATCAATGAATATTGTAAATGCACAAACAGTAATTTCTCCGCATTGCAAGGTGCAATTCTGAAATTTTTTGCTTTTTCCTGCTCCTCTTAGCATGATAAAGAAGATTCAAAGAGAGTGAGATGCCAGCTCCTTTCATTCAGTCAGTAGCTTCAATCATTTCTGGACGTTTTTCAATGGCAAAAATCAATGAATATTGTAAATGCACAAACAGTAATTTCTCCGCATTGCAAGGTGCAATTCTGAAATTTTTTGCTTTTTCCTGCTCCTCTTAGCATGATAAAGAAGATTCAAAGAGAGTGAGATGTCAGCTCCTTTCATTCAGTCAGTAGCTTCAAACATTTCTGGTATATGAATAACATGATGTTTTTCAATGGCAAAAATCAATGAATATTGTAAATGCACAAACAGTAATTTCTCCGCATTGCAAGGTGCAATTCTGAAATTTTTTGCTTTTTCCTGCTCCTCTTAGCATGATAAAGAAGATTCAAAGAGAGTGAGATGCCAGCTCCTTTCGTTCAGTCAGTAGCTTCAATCATTTCTGGACGTTTTTCAATGGCAAAAACCAATGAATATTGTAAATGCACAAACAGTAATTTCTCCGCATTGCAAGGTGCAATTCTGAAATTTTTTGCTTTTTCCTGCTCCTCTTAGCATGATAAAGAAGATTCAAAGAGAGTGAGATGCCAGCTCCTTTCATTCAGTCAGTACCTTCAATCATTTCTGGACGTTTTTCAATGGCAAAAATCAATGAATATTGTAAATGCACAAACTAATTTCTCCGCATTGCAAGGTGCAATTCTGAAATTTTTTGCTTTTTCCCGCTCCTCTTAGCATGATAAAGAAGATTCAAAGAGAGTGAGGTGCCAGCTCCTTTCATTCAGTCAGTAGCTTCAAACATTTCTGGTATATGAATAACATGTTTTTCAATGGCAAAAATCAATGAATATTGTAAATGCACAAACAGTAATTTCTCCGCATTGCAAGGTGCAATTCTGAAATTTTTTGCTTTTTCCTGCTCCTCTTAGCATGATAAAGAAGATTCAAAGAGAGTGAGATGCCAGCTCCTTTCATTCAGTCAGTAGCTTCAATCATTTCTGGACGTTTTTCAATGGCAAAAATCAATGAATATTGTAAATGCACAAACAGTAATTTCTCCGCATTGCAAGGTGCAATTCTGAAATTTTTTGCTTTTTCCTGCTCCTCTTAGCATGATAAAGAAGATTCAAAGAGAGTGAGATGCCAGCTCCTTTCATTCAGTCAGTAGCTTCAAACATTTCTGGTATATGAATAACATGATGTTTTTCAATGGCAAAAATCAATGAATATTGTAAATGCACAAACAGTAATTTCTCCACATTGCAAGGTGCAATTCTGAAATTTTTTGCTTTTTCCTGCTCCTCTTAGCATGATAAAGAAGATTCAAAGAGAGTGAGATGCCAGCTCCTTTCATTCAGTCAGTAGCTTCAAACATTTCTGGTATATGAATAACATGATGTTTTTCAATGGCAAAAATCAATGAATATTGTAAATGCACAAACAGTAATTTCTCCGCATTGCAAGGTGCAATTCTGAAATTTTTTGCTTTTTCCTGCTCCTCTTAGCATGATAAAGAAGATTCAAAGAGAGTGAGATGCCAGCTCCTTTCATTCAGTCAGTAGCTTCAATCATTTCTGGACGTTTTTCAATGGCAAAAATCAATGAATATTGTAAATGCACAAACAGTAATTTCTCCGCATTGCAAGGTGCAATTCTGAAATTTTTTGCTTTTTCCTGCTCCTCTTAGCATGATAAAGAAGATTCAAAGAGAGTGAGATGTCAGCTCCTTTCATTCAGTCAGTAGCTTCAAACATTTCTGGTATATGAATAACATGATGTTTTTCAATGGCAAAAATCAATGAATATTGTAAATGCACAAACAGTAATTTCTCCGCATTGCAAGGTGCAATTCTGAAATTTTTTGCTTTTTCCTGCTCCTCTTAGCATGATAAAGAAGATTCAAAGAGAGTGAGATGCCAGCTCCTTTCATTCAGTCAGTAGCTTCAATCATTTCTGGACGTTTTTCAATGGCAAAAATCAATGAATATTGTAAATGCACAAACAGTAATTTCTCCGCATTGCAAGGTGCAATTCTGAAATTTTTTGCTTTTTCCTGCTCCTCTTAGCATGATAAAGAAGATTCAAAGAGAGTGAGATGCCAGCTCCTTTCGTTCAGTCAGTAGCTTCAATCATTTCTGGACGTTTTTCAATGGCAAAAATCATTGAATATTATAAATGCACAAACAGTAATTTCTCCGCATTGCAAGGTGCAATTCTGAAATTGTTTACTTTTTCCTGCTCCTCTTAGCATGATAAAGAAGATTCAAAGAGAGTGAGATGCCAGCTCCTTTCATTCAGTCAGTAGCTTCAATCATTTCTGGTATATGAATAACATGATGTTTTTCAATGGCAAAAATCAATGAATATTGTAAATGCACAAACAGTAATTTCTCCGCATTGCAAGGTGCAATTCTGAAATTTTTTGCTTTTTCCTGCTCCTCTTAGCATGATAAAGAAGATTCAAAGAGAGTGAGATGCCAGCTCCTTTCATTCAGTCAGTAGCTTCAATCATTTCTGGACGTTTTTCAATGGCAAAAATCAATGAATATTGTAAATGCACAAACAGTAATTTCTCCGCATTGCAAGGTGCAATTCTGAAATTTTTTGCTTTTTCCTGCTCCTCTTAGCATGATAAACAAGATTCAAAGAGAGTGAGATGCCAGCTCCTTTCATTCAGTCAGTAGCTTCAATCATTTCTGGACGTTTTTCAATGGCAAAAATCAATGAATATTGTAAATGCACAAACAGTAATTTCTCCGCATTGCAAGGTGCAATTCTGAAATTTTTTGCTTTTTCCTGCTCCTCTTAGCATGATAAAGAAGATTCAAAGAGAGTGAGATGCCAGCTCCTTTCATTCAGTCAGTAGCTTCACACATTTCTGGTATATGAATAACATGATGTTTTTCAATGGCAAAAATCAATGAATATTGTAAATGCACAAACAGTAATTTCTCCGCATTGCAAGGTGCAAGTCTGAAATTTTTTGCTTTTTCCTGCTCCTCTTAGTATGATAAAGAAGATTCAAAGAGAGTGAGATGCCAGCTCCTTTCATTCAGTCAGTAGCTTCAATCATTTCTGGATGTTTTTCAATGGCAAAAATCAATGAATATTGTAAATGCACAAACTGTAATTTCTCCGTATTGCAAAGTGCAATTCTGAAATTTTTTGCTTTTTCCTGCTCCTCTTAGCATGATAAAGAAGATTCAAAGAGAGTGAGATGCCAGCTCCTTTCATTCAGTCAGTAGCTTCAATCATTTCTGGACGTTTTTCAATGGCAAAAATCAATGAATATTGTAAATGCACAAACAGTAATTTCTCCGCATTGCAAGGTGCAATTCTGAAATTTTTTGCTTTTTCCTGCTCCTCTTAGCATGATAAAGAAGATTCAAAGAGAGTGAGATGCCAGCTCCTTTCATTTAGTCAGTACCTTCAATCATTTCTGGACGTTTTTCAATGGCAAAAATCAATGAATATTGTAAATGCACAAACAGTAATTTCTCCGCATTGCAAGGTGCAATTCTGAAATTTTTTGCTTTTTCCCGCTCCTCTTAGCATGATAAAGAAGATTCAAAGAGAGTGAGGTGCCAGCTCCTTTCATTCAGTCAGTAGCTTCAAACATTTCTGGTATATGAATAACATGTTTTTCAATGGCAAAAATCAATGAATATTGTAAATGCACAAACAGTAATTTCTCCGCATTGCAAGGTGCAATTCTGAAATTTTTTGATTTTTCCTGCTCCTCTTAGCATGATAAAGAAGATTCAAAGAGAGTGAGATGCCAGCTCCTTTCATTCAGTCAGTAGCTTCAATCATTTCTGGATGTTTTTCAATGGCAAAAATCAATGAATATTGTAAATGCACAAACAGTAATTTCTCCGCATTGCAAGGTGCAATTCTGAAATTTTTTGCTTTTTCCTGCTCCTCTTAGCATGATAAAGAAGATTCAAAGAGAGTGAGATGCCAGCTCCTTTCATTCAGTCAGTAGCTTCAAACATTTCTGGTATATGAATAACATGATGTTTTTCAATGGCAAAAATCAATGAATATTGTAAATGCACAAACAGTAATTTCTCCGCATTGCAAGGTGCAATTCTGAAATTTTTTGCTTTTTCCTGCTCCTCTTAGCATGATAAAGAAGATTCAAAGAGAGTGAGATGCCAGCTCCTTTCATTCAGTCAGTAGCTTCAAACATTTCTGGTATATGAATAACATGATGTTTTTCAATGGCAAAAATCAATGAATATTGTAAATGCACAAACAGTAATTTCTCCGCATTGCAAGGTGCAAGTCTGAAATTTTTTGCTTTTTCCTGCTCCTCTTAGCATGATAAAGAAGATTCAAAGAGAGTGAGATGCCAGCTACTTTCATTCAGTCAGTAGCTTCAATCATTTCTGGACGTTTTTCAATGGTAAAAATCAATGAATATTGTAAATGCACAAACAGTAATTTCTCCACATTGCAAGGTGCAATTCTGAAATTTTTTGCTTTTTCCTGCTCCTCTTAGCATGATAAAGAAGATTCAAAGAGAGTGAGATGCCAGCTCCTTTCATTCAGTCAGTAGCTTCAAACATTTCTGGTATATGAATAACATGATGTTTTTCAATGGCAAAAATCAATGAATATTGTAAATGCACAAACAGTAATTTCTCCGCATTGCAAGGTGCAATTCTGAAATTTTTTGCTTTTTCCTGCTCCTCTTAGCATGATAAAGAAGATTCAAAGAGAGTGAGATGCCAGCTCCTTTCATTCAGTCAGTAGCTTCAATCATTTCTGGATGTTTTTCAATGGCAAAAATCAATGAATATTGTAAATGCACAAACTGTAATTTCTCCGCATTGCAAGGTGCAATTCTGAAATTTTTTGCTTTTTCCTGCTCCTCTTAGCATGATAAAGAAGATTCAAAGAGAGTGAGATGCCAGCTCCTTTCATTCAGTCAGTAGCTTCAATCATTTCTGGACGTTTTTCAATGGCAAAAACCAATGAATATTGTAAATGCACAAACAGTAATTTCTCCGCATTGCAAGGTGCAATTCTGAAATTTTTTGCTTTTTCCTGCTCCTCTTAGCATGATAAAGAAGATTCAAAGAGAGTGAGATGCCAGCTCCTTTCATTCAGTCAGTACCTTCAATCATTTCTGGACGTTTTTCAATGGCAAAAATCAATGAATATTGTAAATGCACAAACAGTAATTTCTCCGCATTGCAAGGTGCAATTCTGAAATTTTTTGCTTTTTCCCGCTCCTCTTAGCATGATAAAGAAGATTCAAAGAGAGTGAGGTGCCAGCTCCTTTCATTCAGTCAGTAGCTTCAAACATTTCTGGTATATGAATAACATGTTTTTCAATGGCAAAAATCAATGAATATTGTAAATGCACAAACAGTAATTTCTCCGCATTGCAAGGTGCAATTCTGAAATTTTTTGCTTTTTCCTGCTCCTCTTAGCATGATAAAGAAGATTCAAAGAGAGTGAGATGCCAGCTCCTTTCATTCAGTCAGTAGCTTCAATCATTTCTGGACGTTTTTCAATGGCAAAAATCAATGAATATTGTAAATGCACAAACAGTAATTTCTCCGCATTGCAAGGTGCAATTCTGAAATTTTTTGCTTTTTCCTGCTCCTCTTAGCATGATAAAGAAGATTCAAAGAGAGTGAGATGTCAGCTCCTTTCATTCAGTCAGTAGCTTCAAACATTTCTGGTATATGAATAACATGATGTTTTTCAATGGCAAAAATCAATGAATATTGTAAATGCACAAACAGTAATTTCTCCGCATTGCAAGGTGCAATTCTGAAATTTTTTGCTTTTTCCTGCTCCTCTTAGCATGATAAAGAAGATTCAAAGAGAGTGAGATGCCAGCTCCTTTCGTTCAGTCAGTAGCTTCAATCATTTCTGGACGTTTTTCAATGGCAAAAACCAATGAATATTGTAAATGCACAAACAGTAATTTCTCCGCATTGCAAGGTGCAATTCTGAAATTTTTTGCTTTTTCCTGCTCCTCTTAGCATGATAAAGAAGATTCAAAGAGAGTGAGATGCCAGCTCCTTTCATTCAGTCAGTACCTTCAATCATTTCTGGACGTTTTTCAATGGCAAAAATCAATGAATATTGTAAATGCACAAACTAATTTCTCCGCATTGCAAGGTGCAATTCTGAAATTTTTTGCTTTTTCCCGCTCCTCTTAGCATGATAAAGAAGATTCAAAGAGAGTGAGGTGCCAGCTCCTTTCATTCAGTCAGTAGCTTCAAACATTTCTGGTATATGAATAACATGTTTTTCAATGGCAAAAATCAATGAATATTGTAAATGCACAAACAGTAATTTCTCCGCATTGCAAGGTGCAATTCTGAAATTTTTTGCTTTTTCCTGCTCCTCTTAGCATGATAAAGAAGATTCAAAGAGAGTGAGATGCCAGCTCCTTTCATTCAGTCAGTAGCTTCAATCATTTCTGGACGTTTTTCAATGGCAAAAATCAATGAATATTGTAAATGCACAAACAGTAATTTCTCCGCATTGCAAGGTGCAATTCTGAAATTTTTTGCTTTTTCCTGCTCCTCTTAGCATGATAAAGAAGATTCAAAGAGAGTGAGATGTCAGCTCCTTTCATTCAGTCAGTAGCTTCAAACATTTCTGGTATATGAATAACATGATGTTTTTCAATGGCAAAAATCAATGAATATTGTAAATGCACAAACAGTAATTTCTCCGCATTGCAAGGTGCAATTCTGAAATTTTTTGCTTTTTCCTGCTCCTCTTAGCATGATAAAGAAGATTCAAAGAGAGTGAGATGCCAGCTCCTTTCATTCAGTCAGTAGCTTCAATCATTTCTGGATGTTTTTCAATGGCAAAAATCAATGAATATTGTAAATGCACAAACAGTAATTTCTCCGCATTGCAAGGTGCAATTCTGAAATTTTTTGCTTTTTCCTGCTCCTCTTAGCATGATAAAGAAGATTCAAAGAGAGTGAGATGCCAGCTCCTTTCATTCAGTCAGTAGCTTCAATCATTTCTGGACGTTTTTCAATGGCAAAAATCAATGAATATTGTAAATGCACAAACAGTAATTTCTCCGCATTGCAAGGTGCAATTCTGAAATTTTTTGCTTTTTCCTGCTCCTCTTAGCATGATAAAGAAGATTCAAAGAGAGTGAGATGTCAGCTCCTTTCATTCAGTCAGTAGCTTCAAACATTTCTGGTATATGAATAACATGATGTTTTTCAATGGCAAAAATCAATGAATATTGTAAATGCACAAACAGTAATTTCTCCGCATTGCAAGGTGCAATTCTGAAATTTTTTGCTTTTTCCTGCTCCTCTTAGCATGATAAAGAAGATTCAAAGAGAGTGAGATGCCAGCTCCTTTCATTCAGTCAGTAGCTTCAATCATTTCTGGATGTTTTTCAATGGCAAAAATCAATGAATATTGTAAATGCACAAACAGTAATTTCTCCGCATTGCAAGGTGCAATTCTGAAATTTTTTGCTTTTTCCTGCTCCTCTTAGCATGATAAAGAAGATTCAAAGAGAGTGAGATGCCAGCTCCTTTCGTTCAGTCAGTAGCTTCAATCATTTCTGGACGTTTTTCAATGGCAAAAATCATTGAATATTATAAATGCACAAACAGTAATTTCTCCGCATTGCAAGGTGCAATTCTGAAATTTTTTACTTTTTCCTGCTCCTCTTAGCATGATAAAGAAGATTCAAAGAGAGTGAGATGCCAGCTCCTTTCATTCAGTCAGTAGCTTCAATCATTTCTGGTATATGAATAACATGATGTTTTTCAATGGCAAAAATCAATGAATATTGTAAATGCACAAACAGTAATTTCTCCGCATTGCAAGGTGCAATTCTGAAATTTTTTGCTTTTTCCTGCTCCTCTTAGCATGATAAAGAAGATTCAAAGAGAGTGAGATGCCAGCTCCTTTCATTCAGTCAGTAGCTTCAAACATTTCTGGTATATGAATAACATGATGTTTTTCAATGGCAAAAATCAATGAATATTGTAAATGCACAAACAGTAATTTCTCCGCATTGCAAGGTGCAAGTCTGAAATTTTTTGCTTTTTCCTGCTCCTCTTAGCATGATAAAGAAGATTCAAAGAGAGTGAGATGCCAGCTACTTTCATTCAGTCAGTAGCTTCAATCATTTCTGGACGTTTTTCAATGGTAAAAATCAATGAATATTGTAAATGCACAAACAGTAATTTCTCCACATTGCAAGGTGCAATTCTGAAATTTTTTGCTTTTTCCTGCTCCTCTTAGCATGATAAAGAAGATTCAAAGAGAGTGAGATGCCAGCTCCTTTCATTCAGTCAGTAGCTTCAAACATTTCTGGTATATGAATAACATGATGTTTTTCAATGGCAAAAATCAATGAATATTGTAAATGCACAAACAGTAATTTCTCCACATTGCAAGGTGCAATTCTGAAATTTTTTGCTTTTTCCTGCTCCTCTTAGCATGATAAAGAAGATTCAAAGAGAGTGAGATGCCAGCTCCTTTCATTCAGTCAGTAGCTTCAAACATTTCTGGTATATGAATAACATGATGTTTTTCAATGGCAAAAATCAATGAATATTGTAAATGCACAAACAGTAATTTCTCCGCATTGCAAGGTGCAATTCTGAAATTTTTTGCTTTTTCCTGCTCCTCTTAGCATGATAAAGAAGATTCAAAGAGAGTGAGATGCCAGCTCCTTTCATTCAGTCAGTAGCTTCAATCATTTCTGGACGTTTTTCAATGGCAAAAATCAATGAATATTGTAAATGCACAAACAGTAATTTCTCCGCATTGCAAGGTGCAATTCTGAAATTTTTTGCTTTTTCCTGCTCCTCTTAGCATGATAAAGAAGATTCAAAGAGAGTGAGATGTCAGCTCCTTTCATTCAGTCAGTAGCTTCAAACATTTCTGGTATATGAATAACATGATGTTTTTCAATGGCAAAAATCAATGAATATTGTAAATGCACAAACAGTAATTTCTCCGCATTGCAAGGTGCAATTCTGAAATTTTTTGCTTTTTCCTGCTCCTCTTAGCATGATAAAGAAGATTCAAAGAGAGTGAGATGCCAGCTCCTTTCATTCAGTCAGTAGCTTCAATCATTTCTGGACGTTTTTCAATGGCAAAAATCAATGAATATTGTAAATGCACAAACAGTAATTTCTCCGCATTGCAAGGTGCAATTCTGAAATTTTTTGCTTTTTCCTGCTCCTCTTAGCATGATAAAGAAGATTCAAAGAGAGTGAGATGCCAGCTCCTTTCGTTCAGTCAGTAGCTTCAATCATTTCTGGACGTTTTTCAATGGCAAAAATCATTGAATATTATAAATGCACAAACAGTAATTTCTCCGCATTGCAAGGTGCAATTCTGAAATTTTTTACTTTTTCCTGCTCCTCTTAGCATGATAAAGAAGATTCAAAGAGAGTGAGATGCCAGCTCCTTTCATTCAGTCAGTAGCTTCAATCATTTCTGGTATATGAATAACATGATGTTTTTCAATGGCAAAAATCAATGAATATTGTAAATGCACAAACAGTAATTTCTCCGCATTGCAAGGTGCAATTCTAAAATTTTTTGCTTTTTCCTGCTCCTCTTAGCATGATAAAGAAGATTCAAAGAGAGTGAGATGCCAGCTCCTTTCATTCAGTCAGTAGCTTCAATCATTTCTGGACGTTTTTCAATGGCAAAAATCAATGAATATTGTAAATGCACAAACAGTAATTTCTCCGCATTGCAAGGTGCAATTCTGAAATTTTTTGCTTTTTCCTGCTCCTCTTAGCATGATAAACAAGATTCAAAGAGAGTGAGATGCCAGCTCCTTTCATTCAGTCAGTAGCTTCAATCATTTCTGGACGTTTTTCAATGGCAAAAATCAATGAATATTGTAAATGCACAAACAGTAATTTCTCCGCATTGCAAGGTGCAATTCTGAAATTTTTTGCTTTTTCCTGCTCCTCTTAGCATGATAAAGAAGATTCAAAGAGAGTGAGATGCCAGCTCCTTTCATTCAGTCAGTAGCTTCACACATTTCTGGTATATGAATAACATGATGTTTTTCAATGGCAAAAATCAATGAATATTGTAAATGCACAAACAGTAATTTCTCCGCATTGCAAGGTGCAAGTCTGAAATTTTTTGCTTTTTCCTGCTCCTCTTAGTATGATAAAGAAGATTCAAAGAGAGTGAGATGCCAGCTCCTTTCATTCAGTCAGTAGCTTCAATCATTTCTGGATGTTTTTCAATGGCAAAAATCAATGAATATTGTAAATGCACAAACTGTAATTTCTCCGTATTGCAAAGTGCAATTCTGAAATTTTTTGCTTTTTCCTGCTCCTCTTAGCATGATAAAGAAGATTCAAAGAGAGTGAGATGCCAGCTCCTTTCATTCAGTCAGTAGCTTCAATCATTTCTGGACGTTTTTCAATGGCAAAAATCAATGAATATTGTAAATGCACAAACAGTAATTTCTCCGCATTGCAAGGTGCAATTCTGAAATTTTTTGCTTTTTCCTGCTCCTCTTAGCATGATAAAGAAGATTCAAAGAGAGTGAGATGCCAGCTCCTTTCATTTAGTCAGTACCTTCAATCATTTCTGGACGTTTTTCAATGGCAAAAATCAATGAATATTGTAAATGCACAAACAGTAATTTCTCCGCATTGCAAGGTGCAATTCTGAAATTTTTTGCTTTTTCCCGCTCCTCTTAGCATGATAAAGAAGATTCAAAGAGAGTGAGGTGCCAGCTCCTTTCATTCAGTCAGTAGCTTCAAACATTTCTGGTATATGAATAACATGTTTTTCAATGGCAAAAATCAATGAATATTGTAAATGCACAAACAGTAATTTCTCCGCATTGCAAGGTGCAATTCTGAAATTTTTTGATTTTTCCTGCTCCTCTTAGCATGATAAAGAAGATTCAAAGAGAGTGAGATGCCAGCTCCTTTCATTCAGTCAGTAGCTTCAATCATTTCTGGATGTTTTTCAATGGCAAAAATCAATGAATATTGTAAATGCACAAACAGTAATTTCTCCGCATTGCAAGGTGCAATTCTGAAATTTTTTGCTTTTTCCTGCTCCTCTTAGCATGATAAAGAAGATTCAAAGAGAGTGAGATGCCAGCTCCTTTCATTCAGTCAGTAGCTTCAAACATTTCTGGTATATGAATAACATGATGTTTTTCAATGGCAAAAATCAATGAATATTGTAAATGCACAAACAGTAATTTCTCCGCATTGCAAGGTGCAATTCTGAAATTTTTTGCTTTTTCCTGCTCCTCTTAGCATGATAAAGAAGATTCAAAGAGAGTGAGATGCCAGCTCCTTTCATTCAGTCAGTAGCTTCAAACATTTCTGGTATATGAATAACATGATGTTTTTCAATGGCAAAAATCAATGAATATTGTAAATGCACAAACAGTAATTTCTCCGCATTGCAAGGTGCAAGTCTGAGATTTTTTGCTTTTTCCTGCTCCTCTTAGCATGATAAAGAAGATTCAAAGAGAGTGAGATGCCAGCTACTTTCATTCAGTCAGTAGCTTCAATCATTTCTGGACGTTTTTCAATGGTAAAAATCAATGAATATTGTAAATGCACAAACAGTAATTTCTCCACATTGCAAGGTGCAATTCTGAAATTTTTTGCTTTTTCCTGCTCCTCTTAGCATGATAAAGAAGATTCAAAGAGAGTGAGATGCCAGCTCCTTTCATTCAGTCAGTAGCTTCAAACATTTCTGGTATATGAATAACATGATGTTTTTCAATGGCAAAAATCAATGAATATTGTAAATGCACAAACAGTAATTTCTCCGCATTGCAAGGTGCAATTCTGAAATTTTTTGCTTTTTCCTGCTCCTCTTAGCATGATAAAGAAGATTCAAAGAGAGTGAGATGCCAGCTCCTTTCATTCAGTCAGTAGCTTCAATCATTTCTGGATGTTTTTCAATGGCAAAAATCAATAAATATTGTAAATGCACAAACTGTAATTTCTCCGCATTGCAAGGTGCAATTCTGAAATTTTTTGCTTTTTCCTGCTCCTCTTAGCATGATAAAGAAGATTCAAAGAGAGTGAGATGCCAGCTCCTTTCATTCAGTCAGTAGCTTCAATCATTTCTGGACGTTTTTCAGTGGCAAAAATCAATGAATATTGTAAATGCACAAACAGTAATTTCTCCGCATTGCAAGGTGCAATTCTGAAATTTTTTGCTTTTTCCTGCTCCTCTTAGCATGATAAAGAAGATTCAAAGAGAGTGAGATGCCAGCTCCTTTCATTCAGTCAGTACCTTCAATCATTTCTGGACGTTTTTCAATGGCAAAAATCAATGAATATTGTAAATGCACAAACAGTAATTTCTCCGCATTGCAAGGTGCAAGTCTGAAATTTTTTGCTTTTTCCTGCTCCTCTTAGCATGATAAAGAAGATTCGAAGAGAGTGAGATGCCAGCTACTTTCATTCAGTCAGTAGCTTCAATCATTTCTGGACGTTTTTCAATGGTAAAAATCAATGAATATTGTAAATGCACAAACAGTAATTTCTCCACATTGCAAGGTGCAATTCTGAAATTTTTTGCTTTTTCCTGCTCCTCTTAGCATGATAAAGAAGATTCAAAGAGAGTGAGATGCCAGCTCCTTTCATTGAGTCAGTAGCTTCAAACATTTCTGGTATATGAATAACATGATGTTTTTCAATGGCAAAAATCAATGAATATTGTAAATGCACAAACAGTAATTTCTCCGCATTGCAAGGTGCAATTCTGAAATTTTTTGCTTTTTCCTGCTCCTCTTAGCATGATAAAGAAGATTCAAAGAGAGTGAGATGCCAGCTCCTTTCATTCAGTCAGTAGCTTCAATCATTTCTGGATGTTTTTCAATGGCAAAAATCAATGAATATTGTAAATGCACAAACTGTAATTTCTCCGCATTGCAAGGTGCAATTCTGAAATTTTTTGCTTTTTCCTGCTCCTCTTAGCATGATAAAGAAGATTCAAAGAGAGTGAGATGCCAGCTCCTTTCATTCAGTCAGTAGCTTCAATCATTTCTGGACGTTTTTCAATGGCAAAAATCAATGAATATTGTAAATGCACAAACAGTAATTTCTCCGCATTGCAAGGTGCAATTCTGAAATTTTTTGCTTTTTCCTGCTCCTCTTAGCATGATAAAGAAGATTCAAAGAGAGTGAGATGCCAGCTCCTTTCATTCAGTCAGTAGCTTCAATCATTTCTGGACGTTTTTCAATGGCAAAAATCAATGAATATTGTAAATGCACAAACAGTAATTTCTCCGCATTGCAAGGTGCAATTCTGAAATTTTTTGCTTTTTCCCGCTCCTCTTAGCATGATAAAGAAGATTCAAAGAGAGTGAGGTGCCAGCTCCTTTCATTCAGTCAGTAGCTTCAAACATTTCTGGTATATGAATAACATGTTTTTCAATGGCAAAAATCAATGAATATTGTAAATGCACAAACAGTAATTTCTCCGCATTGCAAGGTGCAAGTCTGAAATTTTTTGCTTTTTCCTGCTCCTCTTAGTATGATAAAGAAGATTCAAAGAGAGTGAGATGCCAGCTCCTTTCATTCAGTCAGTAGCTTCAATCATTTCTGGATGTTTTTCAATGGCAAAAATCAATGAATATTGTAAATGCACAAACTGTAATTTCTCCGTATTGCAAAGTGCAATTCTGAAATTTTTTGCTTTTTCCTGCTCCTCTTAGCATGATAAAGAAGATTCAAAGAGAGTGAGATGCCAGCTCCTTTCATTCAGTCAGTAGCTTCAATCATTTCTGGACGTTTTTCAATGGCAAAAATCAATGAATATTGTAAATGCACAAACAGTAATTTCTCCGCATTGCAAGGTGCAATTCTGAAATTTTTTGCTTTTTCCTGCTCCTCTTAGCATGATAAAGAAGATTCAAAGAGAGTGAGATGCCAGTTCCTTTCATTTAGTCAGTACCTTCAATCATTTCTGGACGTTTTTCAATGGCAAAAATGAATGAATATTGTAAATGCACAAACAGTAATTTCTCCGCATTGCAAGGTGCAATTCTGAAATTTTTTGCTTTTTCCCGCTCCTCTTAGCATGATAAAGAAGATTCAAAGAGAGTGAGGTGCCAGCTCCTTTCATTCAGTCAGTAGCTTCAAACATTTCTGGTATATGAATAACATGTTTTTCAATGGCAAAAATCAATGAATATTGTAAATGCACAAACAGTAATTTCTCCGCATTGCAAGGTGCAATTCTGAAATTTTTTGATTTTTCCTGCTCCTCTTAGCATGATAAAGAAGATTCAAAGAGAGTGAGATGCCAGCTCCTTTCATTCAGTCAGTAGCTTCAATCATTTCTGGATGTTTTTCAATGGCAAAAATCAATGAATATTGTAAATGCACAAACAGTAATTTCTCCGCATTGCAAGGTGCAATTCTGAAATTTTTTGCTTTTTCCTGCTCCTCTTAGCATGATAAAGAAGATTCAAAGAGAGTGAGATGCCAGCTCCTTTCATTCAGTCAGTAGCTTCAAACATTTCTGGTATATGAATAACATGATGTTTTTCAATGGCAAAAATCAATGAATATTGTAAATGCACAAACAGTAATTTCTCCGCATTGCAAGGTGCAATTCTGAAATTTTTTGCTTTTTCCTGCTCCTCTTAGCATGATAAAGAAGATTCAAAGAGAGTGAGATGCCAGCTCCTTTCATTCAGTCAGTAGCTTCAAACATTTCTGGTATATGAATAACATGATGTTTTTCAATGGCAAAAATCAATGAATATTGTAAATGCACAAACAGTAATTTCTCCGCATTGCAAGGTGCAAGTCTGAGATTTTTTGCTTTTTCCTGCTCCTCTTAGCATGATAAAGAAGATTCAAAGAGAGTGAGATGCCAGCTCCTTTCATTCAGTCAGTAGCTTCAAACATTTCTGGTATATGAATAACATGATGTTTTTCAATGGCAAAAATCAATGAATATTGTAAATGCACAAACAGTAATTTCTCCGCATTGCAAGGTGCAAGTCTGAGATTTTTTGCTTTTTCCTGCTCCTCTTAGCATGATAAAGAAGATTCAAAGAGAGTGAGATGCCAGCTACTTTCATTCAGTCAGTAGCTTCAATCATTTCTGGACGTTTTTCAATGGTAAAAATCAATGAATATTGTAAATGCACAAACAGTAATTTCTCCACATTGCAAGGTGCAATTCTGAAATTTTTTGCTTTTTCCTGCTCCTCTTAGCATGATAAAGAAGATTCAAAGAGAGTGAGATGCCAGCTCCTTTCATTCAGTCAGTAGCTTCAAACATTTCTGGTATATGAATAACATGATGTTTTTCAATGGCAAAAATCAATGAATATTGTAAATGCACAAACAGTAATTTCTCCGCATTGCAAGGTGCAATTCTGAAATTTTTTGCTTTTTCCTGCTCCTCTTAGCATGATAAAGAAGATTCAAAGAGAGTGAGATGCCAGCTCCTTTCATTCAGTCAGTAGCTTCAATCATTTCTGGATGTTTTTCAATGGCAAAAATCAATAAATATTGTAAATGCACAAACTGTAATTTCTCCGCATTGCAAGGTGCAATTCTGAAATTTTTTGCTTTTTCCTGCTCCTCTTAGCATGATAAAGAAGATTCAAAGAGAGTGAGATGCCAGCTCCTTTCATTCAGTCAGTAGCTTCAATCATTTCTGGACGTTTTTCAGTGGCAAAAATCAATGAATATTGTAAATGCACAAACAGTAATTTCTCCGCATTGCAAGGTGCAATTCTGAAATTTTTTGCTTTTTCCTGCTCCTCTTAGCATGATAAAGAAGATTCAAAGAGAGTGAGATGCCAGCTCCTTTCATTCAGTCAGTACCTTCAATCATTTCTGGACGTTTTTCAATGGCAAAAATCAATGAATATTGTAAATGCACAAACAGTAATTTCTCCGCATTGCAAGGTGCAAGTCTGAAATTTTTTGCTTTTTCCTGCTCCTCTTAGCATGATAAAGAAGATTCGAAGAGAGTGAGATGCCAGCTACTTTCATTCAGTCAGTAGCTTCAATCATTTCTGGACGTTTTTCAATGGTAAAAATCAATGAATATTGTAAATGCACAAACAGTAATTTCTCCACATTGCAAGGTGCAATTCTGAAATTTTTTGCTTTTTCCTGCTCCTCTTAGCATGATAAAGAAGATTCAAAGAGAGTGAGATGCCAGCTCCTTTCATTGAGTCAGTAGCTTCAAACATTTCTGGTATATGAATAACATGATGTTTTTCAATGGCAAAAATCAATGAATATTGTAAATGCACAAACAGTAATTTCTCCGCATTGCAAGGTGCAATTCTGAAATTTTTTGCTTTTTCCTGCTCCTCTTAGCATGATAAAGAAGATTCAAAGAGAGTGAGATGCCAGCTCCTTTCATTCAGTCAGTAGCTTCAATCATTTCTGGATGTTTTTCAATGGCAAAAATCAATGAATATTGTAAATGCACAAACTGTAATTTCTCCGCATTGCAAGGTGCAATTCTGAAATTTTTTGCTTTTTCCTGCTCCTCTTAGCATGATAAAGAAGATTCAAAGAGAGTGAGATGCCAGCTCCTTTCATTCAGTCAGTAGCTTCAATCATTTCTGGACGTTTTTCAATGGCAAAAATCAATGAATATTGTAAATGCACAAACAGTAATTTCTCCGCATTGCAAGGTGCAATTCTGAAATTTTTTGCTTTTTCCTGCTCCTCTTAGCATGATAAAGAAGATTCAAAGAGAGTGAGATGCCAGCTCCTTTCATTCAGTCAGTAGCTTCAATCATTTCTGGACGTTTTTCAATGGCAAAAATCAATGAATATTGTAAATGCACAAACAGTAATTTCTCCGCATTGCAAGGTGCAATTCTGAAATTTTTTGCTTTTTCCCGCTCCTCTTAGCATGATAAAGAAGATTCAAAGAGAGTGAGGTGCCAGCTCCTTTCATTCAGTCAGTAGCTTCAAACATTTCTGGTATATGAATAACATGTTTTTCAATGGCAAAAATCAATGAATATTGTAAATGCACAAACAGTAATTTCTCCGCATTGCAAGGTGCAAGTCTGAAATTTTTTGCTTTTTCCTGCTCCTCTTAGTATGATAAAGAAGATTCAAAGAGAGTGAGATGCCAGCTCCTTTCATTCAGTCAGTAGCTTCAATCATTTCTGGATGTTTTTCAATGGCAAAAATCAATGAATATTGTAAATGCACAAACTGTAATTTCTCCGTATTGCAAAGTGCAATTCTGAAATTTTTTGCTTTTTCCTGCTCCTCTTAGCATGATAAAGAAGATTCAAAGAGAGTGAGATGCCAGCTCCTTTCATTCAGTCAGTAGCTTCAATCATTTCTGGACGTTTTTCAATGGCAAAAATCAATGAATATTGTAAATGCACAAACAGTAATTTCTCCGCATTGCAAGGTGCAATTCTGAAATTTTTTGCTTTTTCCTGCTCCTCTTAGCATGATAAAGAAGATTCAAAGAGAGTGAGATGCCAGTTCCTTTCATTTAGTCAGTACCTTCAATCATTTCTGGACGTTTTTCAATGGCAAAAATGAATGAATATTGTAAATGCACAAACAGTAATTTCTCCGCATTGCAAGGTGCAATTCTGAAATTTTTTGCTTTTTCCCGCTCCTCTTAGCATGATAAAGAAGATTCAAAGAGAGTGAGGTGCCAGCTCCTTTCATTCAGTCAGTAGCTTCAAACATTTCTGGTATATGAATAACATGTTTTTCAATGGCAAAAATCAATGAATATTGTAAATGCACAAACAGTAATTTCTCCGCATTGCAAGGTGCAATTCTGAAATTTTTTGATTTTTCCTGCTCCTCTTAGCATGATAAAGAAGATTCAAAGAGAGTGAGATGCCAGCTCCTTTCATTCAGTCAGTAGCTTCAATCATTTCTGGATGTTTTTCAATGGCAAAAATCAATGAATATTGTAAATGCACAAACAGTAATTTCTCCGCATTGCAAGGTGCAATTCTGAAATTTTTTGCTTTTTCCTGCTCCTCTTAGCATGATAAAGAAGATTCAAAGAGAGTGAGATGCCAGCTCCTTTCATTCAGTCAGTAGCTTCAAACATTTCTGGTATATGAATAACATGATGTTTTTCAATGGCAAAAATCAATGAATATTGTAAATGCACAAACAGTAATTTCTCCGCATTGCAAGGTGCAATTCTGAAATTTTTTGCTTTTTCCTGCTCCTCTTAGCATGATAAAGAAGATTCAAAGAGAGTGAGATGCCAGCTCCTTTCATTCAGTCAGTAGCTTCAAACATTTCTGGTATATGAATAACATGATGTTTTTCAATGGCAAAAATCAATGAATATTGTAAATGCACAAACAGTAATTTCTCCGCATTGCAAGGTGCAAGTCTGAGATTTTTTGCTTTTTCCTGCTCCTCTTAGCATGATAAAGAAGATTCAAAGAGAGTGAGATGCCAGCTACTTTCATTCAGTCAGTAGCTTCAATCATTTCTGGACGTTTTTCAATGGTAAAAATCAATGAATATTGTAAATGCACAAACAGTAATTTCTCCACATTGCAAGGTGCAATTCTGAAATTTTTTGCTTTTTCCTGCTCCTCTTAGCATGATAAAGAAGATTCAAAGAGAGTGAGATGCCAGCTCCTTTCATTCAGTCAGTAGCTTCAAACATTTCTGGTATATGAATAACATGATGTTTTTCAATGGCAAAAATCAATGAATATTGTAAATGCACAAACAGTAATTTCTCCGCATTGCAAGGTGCAATTCTGAAATTTTTTGCTTTTTCCTGCTCCTCTTAGCATGATAAAGAAGATTCAAAGAGAGTGAGATGCCAGCTCCTTTCATTCAGTCAGTAGCTTCAATCATTTCTGGATGTTTTTCAATGGCAAAAATCAATAAATATTGTAAATGCACAAACTGTAATTTCTCCGCATTGCAAGGTGCAATTCTGAAATTTTTTGCTTTTTCCTGCTCCTCTTAGCATGATAAAGAAGATTCAAAGAGAGTGAGATGCCAGCTCCTTTCATTCAGTCAGTAGCTTCAATCATTTCTGGACGTTTTTCAGTGGCAAAAATCAATGAATATTGTAAATGCACAAACAGTAATTTCTCCGCATTGCAAGGTGCAATTCTGAAATTTTTTGCTTTTTCCTGCTCCTCTTAGCATGATAAAGAAGATTCAAAGAGAGTGAGATGCCAGCTCCTTTCATTCAGTCAGTACCTTCAATCATTTCTGGACGTTTTTCAATGGCAAAAATCAATGAATATTGTAAATGCACAAACAGTAATTTCTCCGCATTGCAAGGTGCAAGTCTGAAATTTTTTGCTTTTTCCTGCTCCTCTTAGCATGATAAAGAAGATTCGAAGAGAGTGAGATGCCAGCTACTTTCATTCAGTCAGTAGCTTCAATCATTTCTGGACGTCTTTCAATGGTAAAAATCAATGAATATTGTAAATGCACAAACAGTAATTTCTCCACATTGCAAGGTGCAATTCTGAATTTTTTTGCTTTTTCCTGCTCCTCTTAGCATGATAAAGAAGATTCAAAGAGAGTGAGATGCCAGCTCCTTTCATTCAGTCAGTAGCTTCAAACATTTCTGGTATATGAATAACATGATGTTTTTCAATGGCAAAAATCAATGAATATTGTAAATGCACAAACAGTAATTTCTCCGCATTGCAAGGTGCAATTCTGAAATTTTTTGCTTTTTCCTGCTCCTCTTAGCATGATAAAGAAGATTCAAAGAGAGTGAGATGCCAGCTCCTTTCATTCAGTCAGTAGCTTCAATCATTTCTGGATGTTTTTCAATGGCAAAAATCAATGAATATTGTAAATGCACAAACTGTAATTTCTCCGCATTGCAAGGTGCAATTCTGAAATTTTTTGCTTTTTCCTGCTCCTCTTAGCATGATAAAGAAGATTCAAAGAGAGTGAGATGCCAGCTCCTTTCATTCAGTCAGTAGCTTCAATCATTTCTGGACGTTTTTCAATGGCAAAAATCAATGAATATTGTAAATGCACAAACAGTAATTTCTCCGCATTGCAAGGTGCAATTCTGAAATTTTTTGCTTTTTCCTGCTCCTCTTAGCATGATAAAGAAGATTCAAAGAGAGTGAGATGCCAGCTCCTTTCATTCAGTCAGTAGCTTCAATCATTTCTGGACGTTTTTCAATGGCAAAAATCAATGAATATTGTAAATGCACAAACAGTAATTTCTCCGCATTGCAAGGTGCAATTCTGAAATTTTTTGCTTTTTCCCGCTCCTCTTAGCATGATAAAGAAGATTCAAAGAGAGTGAGGTGCCAGCTCCTTTCATTCAGTCAGTAGCTTCAAACATTTCTGGTATATGAATAACATGTTTTTCAATGGCAAAAATCAATGAATATTGTAAATGCACAAACAGTAATTTCTCCGCATTGCAAGGTGCAATTCTGAAATTTTTTGATTTTTCCTGCTCCTCTTAGCATGATAAAGAAGATTCAAAGAGAGTGAGATGCCAGCTCCTTTCATTCAGTCAGTAGCTTCAATCATTTCTGGACGTTTTTCAATGGCAAAAATCAATGAATATTGTAAAAGCACAAAGAGTAATTTCTCCGCATTGCAAGGTGCAATTCTGAAATTTTTTGCTTTTTCCTGCTCCTCTTAGCATGATAAAGAAGATTCAAAGAGAGTGAGATGCCAGCTCCTTTCATTCAGTCAGTAGCTTCAAACATTTCTGGTATATGAATAACATGATGTTTTTCAATGGCAAAAATCAATGAATATTGTAAATGCACAAACAGTAATTTCTCCGCATTGCAAGGTGCAATTCTGAAATTTTTTGCTTTTTCCTGCTCCTCTTAGCATGATAAAGAAGATTCAAAGAGAGTGAGATGCCAGCTCCTTTCATTCAGTCAGTAGCTTCAAACATTTCTGGTATATGAATAACATGATGTTTTTCAATGGCAAAAATCAATGAATATTGTAAATGCACAAACAGTAATTTCTCCGCATTGCAAGGTGCAATTCTGAAATTTTTTGCTTTTTCCTGCTCCTCTTAGCATGATAAAGAAGATTCAAAGAGAGTGAGATGCCAGCTCCTTTCATTCAGTCAGTAGCTTCAATCATTTCTGGATGTTTTTCAATGGCAAAAATCAATAAATATTGTAAATGCACAAACTGTAATTTCTCCGCATTGCAAGGTGCAATTCTGAAATTTTTTGCTTTTTCCTGCTCCTCTTAGCATGATAAAGAAGATTCAAAGAGAGTGAGATGCCAGCTCCTTTCATTCAGTCAGTAGCTTCAAACATTTCTGGTATATGAATAACATGATGTTTTTCAATGGCAAAAATCAATGAATATTGTAAATGCACAAACAGTAATTTCTCCGCATTGCAAGGTGCAATTCTGAAATTTTTTGCTTTTTCCTGCTCCTCTTAGCATGATAAAGAAGATTCAAAGAGAGTGAGATGCCAGCTCCTTTCATTCAGTCAGTAGCTTCAATCATTTCTGGATGTTTTTCAATGGCAAAAATCAATAAATATTGTAAATGCACAAACTGTAATTTCTCCGCATTGCAAGGTGCAATTCTGAAATTTTTTGCTTTTTCCTGCTCCTCTTAGCATGATAAAGAAGATTCAAAGAGAGTGAGATGCCAGCTCCTTTCATTCAGTCAGTAGCTTCAATCATTTCTGGACGTTTTTCAGTGGCAAAAATCAATGAATATTGTAAATGCACAAACAGTAATTTCTCCGCATTGCAAGGTGCAATTCTGAAATTTTTTGCTTTTTCCTGCTCCTCTTAGCATGATAAAGAAGATTCAAAGAGAGTGAGATGCCAGCTCCTTTCATTCAGTCAGTACCTTCAATCATTTCTGGACGTTTTTCAATGGCAAAAATCAATGAATATTGTAAATGCACAAACAGTAATTTCTCCGCATTGCAAGGTGCAAGTCTGAAATTTTTTGCTTTTTCCTGCTCCTCTTAGCATGATAAAGAAGATTCGAAGAGAGTGAGATGCCAGCTACTTTCATTCAGTCAGTAGCTTCAATCATTTCTGGACGTCTTTCAATGGTAAAAATCAATGAATATTGTAAATGCACAAACCGTAATTTCTCCACATTGCAAGGTGCAATTCTGAAATTTTTTGCTTTTTCCTGCTCCTCTTAGCATGATAAAGAAGATTCAAAGAGAGTGAGATGCCAGCTCCTTTCATTCAGTCAGTAGCTTCAAACATTTCTGGTATATGAATAACATGATGTTTTTCAATGGCAAAAATCAATGAATATTGTAAATGCACAAACAGTAATTTCTCCGCATTGCAAGGTGCAATTCTGAAATTTTTTGCTTTTTCCTGCTCCTCTTAGCATGATAAAGAAGATTCAAAGAGAGTGAGATGCCAGCTCCTTTCATTCAGTCAGTAGCTTCAATCATTTCTGGATGTTTTTCAATGGCAAAAATCAATGAATATTGTAAATGCACAAACTGTAATTTCTCCGCATTGCAAGGTGCAATTCTGAAATTTTTTGCTTTTTCCTGCTCCTCTTAGCATGATAAAGAAGATTCAAAGAGAGTGAGATGCCAGCTCCTTTCATTCAGTCAGTAGCTTCAATCATTTCTGGACGTTTTTCAATGGCAAAAATCAATGAATATTGTAAATGCACAAACAGTAATTTCTCCGCATTGCAAGGTGCAATTCTGAAATTTTTTGCTTTTTCCTGCTCCTCTTAGCATGATAAAGAAGATTCAAAGAGAGTGAGATGCCAGCTCCTTTCATTCAGTCAGTAGCTTCAATCATTTCTGGACGTTTTTCAATGGCAAAAATCAATGAATATTGTAAATGCACAAACAGTAATTTCTCCGCATTGCAAGGTGCAATTCTGAAATTTTTTGCTTTTTCCCGCTCCTCTTAGCATGATAAAGAAGATTCAAAGAGAGTGAGGTGCCAGCTCCTTTCATTCAGTCAGTAGCTTCAAACATTTCTGGTATATGAATAACATGTTTTTCAATGGCAAAAATCAATGAATATTGTAAATGCACAAACAGTAATTTCTCCGCATTGCAAGGTGCAATTCTGAAATTTTTTGATTTTTCCTGCTCCTCTTAGCATGATAAAGAAGATTCAAAGAGAGTGAGATTCCAGCTCCTTTCATTCAGTCAGTAGCTTCAATCATTTCTGGACGTTTTTCAATGGCAAAAATCAATGAATATTGTAAAAGCACAAAGAGTAATTTCTCCGCATTGCAAGGTGCAATTCTGAAATTTTTTGCTTTTTCCTGCTCCTCTTAGCATGATAAAGAAGATTCAAAGAGAGTGAGATGCCAGCTCCTTTCATTCAGTCAGTAGCTTCAAACATTTCTGGTATATGAATAACATGATGTTTTTCAATGGCAAAAATCAATGAATATTGTAAATGCACAAACAGTAATTTCTCCGCATTGCAAGGTGCAATTCTGAAATTTTTTGCTTTTTCCTGCTCCTCTTAGCATGATAAAGAAGATTCAAAGAGAGTGAGATGCCAGCTCCTTTCATTCAGTCAGTAGCTTCAAACATTTCTGGTATATGAATAACGATGTTTTTCAATGGCAAAAATCAATGAATATTGTAAATGCACAAACAGTAATTTCTCCGCATTGCAAGGTGCAAGTCTGAAATTTTTTGCTTTTTCCTGCTCCTCTTAGCATGATAAAGAAGATTCAAAGAGAGTGAGATGCCAGCTACTTTCATTCAGTCAGTAGCTTCAATCATTTCTGGACGTTTTTCAATGGTAAAAATCAATGAATATTGTAAATGCACAAACAGTAATTTCTCCACATTGCAAGGTGCAATTCTGAAATTTTTTGCTTTTTCCTGCTCCTATTAGCATGATAAAGAAGATTCAAAGAGAGTGAGATGCCAGCTCCTTTCATTCAGTCAGTAGCTTCAATCATTTCTGGACGTTTTTCAGTGGCAAAAATCAATGAATATTGTAAATGCACAAACAGTAATTTCTCCGCATTGCAAGGTGCAATTCTGAAATTTTTTGCTTTTTCCTGCTCCTCTTAGCATGATAAAGAAGATTCAAAGAGAGTGAGATGCCAGCTCCTTTCATTCAGTCAGTACCTTCAATCATTTCTGGACGTTTTTCAATGGCAAAAATCAATGAATATTGTAAATGCACAAACAGTAATTTCTCCGCATTGCAAGGTGCAATTCTGAAATTTTTTGCTTTTTCCCGCTCCTCTTAGCATGATAAAGAAGATTCAAAGAGAGTGAGGTGCCAGCTCCTTTCATTCAGTCAGTAGCTTCAAACATTTCTGGTATATGAATAACATGTTTTTCAATGGCAAAAATCAATGAATATTGTAAATGCACAAACAGTAATTTCTCCGCATTGCAAGGTGCAATTCTGAAATTTTTTGATTTTTCCTGCTCCTCTTAGCATGATAAAGAAGATTCAAAGAGAGTGAGATGCCAGCTCCTTTCATTCAGTCAGTAGCTTCAATCATTTCTGGATGTTTTTCAATGGCAAAAATCAATGAATATTGTAAATGCACAAACAGTAATTTCTCCGCATTGCAAGGTGCAATTCTGAAATTTTTTGCTTTTTCCTGCTCCTCTTAGCATGATAAAGAAGATTCCAAGAGAGTGAGATGCCAGCTCCTTTCATTCAGTCAGTAGCTTCAATCATTTCTGGACGTTTTTCAATGGCAAAAATCAATGAATATTGTAAATGCACAAACAGTAATTTCTCCGCATTGCAAGGTGCAATTCTGAAATTTTTTGCTTTTTCCTGCTCCTCTTAGCATGATAAAGAAGATTCAAAGAGAGTGAGATGCCAGCTCCTTTCATTCAGTCAGTAGCTTCAAACATTTCTGGTATATGAATAACATGATGTTTTTCAATGGCAAAAATCAATGAATATTGTAAATGCACAAACAGTAATTTCTCCGCATTGCAAGGTGCAATTCTGAAATTTTTTGCTTTTTCCTGCTCCTCTTAGCATGATAAAGAAGATTCAAAGAGAGTGAGATGCCAGCTCCTTTCATTCAGTCAGTAGCTTCAAACATTTCTGGTATATGAATAACATGATGTTTTTCAATGGCAAAAATCAATGAATATTGTAAATGCACAAACAGTAATTTCTCCGCATTGCAAGGTGCAAGTCTGAGATTTTTTGCTTTTTCCTGCTCCTCTTAGCATGATAAAGAAGATTCAAAGAGAGTGAGATGCCAGCTACTTTCATTCAGTCAGTAGCT
This sequence comes from Phyllobates terribilis, assembly GCF_046119375.1. Classification (NCBI taxonomy): domain Eukaryota; kingdom Metazoa; phylum Chordata; class Amphibia; order Anura; family Dendrobatidae; genus Phyllobates; species Phyllobates terribilis. The sequence continues at coordinate 118,158 of NW_027364725.1, forward strand.
TCAATCATTTCTGGACGTTTTTCAATGGTAAAAATCAATGAATATTGTAAATGCACAAACAGTAATTTCTCCACATTGCAAGGTGCAATTCTGAAATTTTTTGCTTTTTCCTGCTCCTCTTAGCATGATAAAGAAGATTCAAAGAGAGTGAGATGCCAGCTCCTTTCATTCAGTCAGTAGCTTCAAACATTTCTGGTATATGAATAACATGATGTTTTTCAATGGCAAAAATCAATGAATATTGTAAATGCACAAACAGTAATTTCTCCGCATTGCAAGGTGCAATTCTGAAATTTTTTGCTTTTTCCTGCTCCTCTTAGCATGATAAAGAAGATTCAAAGAGAGTGAGATGCCAGCTCCTTTCATTCAGTCAGTAGCTTCAATCATTTCTGGATGTTTTTCAATGGCAAAAATCAATAAATATTGTAAATGCACAAACTGTAATTTCTCCGCATTGCAAGGTGCAATTCTGAAATTTTTTGCTTTTTCCTGCTCCTCTTAGCATGATAAAGAAGACTCAAAGAGAGTGAGATGCCAGCTCCTTTCATTCAGTCAGTAGCTTCAATCATTTCTGGACGTTTTTCAGTGGCAAAAATCAATGAATATTGTAAATGCACAAACAGTAATTTCTCCGCATTGCAAGGTGCAATTCTGAAATTTTTGCTTTTTCCTGCTCCTCTTAGCATGATAAAGAAGATTCAAAGAGAGTGAGATGCCAGCTCCTTTCATTCAGTCAGTACCTTCAATCATTTCTGGACGTTTTTCAATGGCAAAAATCAATGAATATTGTAAATGCACAAACAGTAATTTCTCCGCATTGCAAGGTGCAAGTCTGAAATTTTTTGCTTTTTCCTGCTCCTCTTAGCATGATAAAGAAGATTCGAAGAGAGTGAGATGCCAGCTACTTTCATTCAGTCAGTAGCTTCAATCATTTCTGGACGTCTTTCAATGGTAAAAATCAATGAATATTGTAAATGCACAAACAGTAATTTCTCCACATTGCAAGGTGCAATTCTGAAATTTTTTGCTTTTTCCTGCTCCTCTTAGCATGATAAAGAAGATTCAAAGAGAGTGAGATGCCAGCTCCTTTCATTCAGTCAGTAGCTTCAAACATTTCTGGTATATGAATAACATGATGTTTTTCAATGGCAAAAATCAATGAATATTGTAAATGCACAAACAGTAATTTCTCCGCATTGCAAGGTGCAATTCTGAAATTTTTTGCTTTTTCCTGCTCCTCTTAGCATGATAAAGAAGATTCAAAGAGAGTGAGATGCCAGCTCCTTTCATTCAGTCAGTAGCTTCAATCATTTCTGGATGTTTTTCAATGGCAAAAATCAATGAATATTGTAAATGCACAAACTGTAATTTCTCCGCATTGCAAGGTGCAATTCTGAAATTTTTTGCTTTTTCCTGCTCCTCCTAGCATGATAAAGAAGATTCAAAGAGAGTGAGATGCCAGCTCCTTTCATTCAGTCAGTAGCTTCAATCATTTCTGGACGTTTTTCAATGGCAAAAATCAATGAATATTGTAAATGCACAAACAGTAATTTCTCCGCATTGCAAGGTGCAATTCTGAAATTTTTTGCTTTTTCCTGCTCCTCTTAGCATGATAAAGAAGATTCAAAGAGAGTGAGATGCCAGCTCCTTTCATTCAGTCAGTAGCTTCAATCATTTCTGGACGTTTTTCAATGGCAAAAATCAATGAATATTGTAAATGCACAAACAGTAATTTCTCCGCATTGCAAGGTGCAATTCTGAAATTTTTTGCTTTTTCCCGCTCCTCTTAGCATGATAAAGAAGATTCAAAGAGAGTGAGGTGCCAGCTCCTTTCATTCAGTCAGTAGCTTCAAACATTTCTGGTATATGAATAACATGTTTTTCAATGGCAAAAATCAATGAATATTGTAAATGCACAAACAGTAATTTCTCCGCATTGCAAGGTGCAATTCTGAAATTTTTTGATTTTTCCTGCTCCTCTTACCATGATAAAGAAGATTCAAAGAGAGTGAGATGCCAGCTCCTTTCATTCAGTCAGTAGCTTCAATCATTTCTGGACGTTTTTCAATGGCAAAAATCAATGAATATTGTAAAAGCACAAAGAGTAATTTCTCCGCATTGCAAGGTGCAATTCTGAAATTTTTTGCTTTTTCCTGCTCCTCTTAGCATGATAAAGAAGATTCAAAGAGAGTGAGATGCCAGCTCCTTTCATTCAGTCAGTAGCTTCAAACATTTCTGGTATATGAATAACATGATGTTTTTCAATGGCAAAAATCAATGAATATTGTAAATGCACAAACAGTAATTTCTCCGCATTGCAAGGTGCAATTCTGAAATTTTTTGCTTTTTCCTGCTCCTCTTAGCATGATAAAGAAGATTCAAAGAGAGTGAGATGCCAGCTCCTTTCATTCAGTCAGTAGCTTCAAAGATTTCTGGTATATGAATAACGATGTTTTTCAATGGCAAAAATCAATGAATATTGTAAATGCACAAACAGTAATTTCTCCGCATTGCAAGGTGCAAGTCTGAAATTTTTTGCTTTTTCCTGCTCCTCTTAGCATGATAAAGAAGATTCAAAGAGAGTGAGATGCCAGCTACTTTCATTCAGTCAGTAGCTTCAATCATTTCTGGACGTTTTTCAATGGTAAAAATCAATGAATATTGTAAATGCACAAACAGTAATTTCTCCACATTGCAAGGTGCAATTCTGAAATTTTTTGCTTTTTCCTGCTCCTATTAGCATGATAAAGAAGATTCAAAGAGAGTGAGATGCCAGCTCCTTTCATTCAGTCAGTAGCTTCAATCATTTCTGGACGTTTTTCAGTGGCAAAAATCAATGAATATTGTAAATGCACAAACAGTAATTTCTCCGCATTGCAAGGTGCAATTCTGAAATTTTTTGCTTTTTCCTGCTCCTCTTAGCATGATAAAGAAGATTCAAAGAGAGTGAGATGCCAGCTCCTTTCATTCAGTCAGTACCTTCAATCATTTCTGGACGTTTTTCAATGGCAAAAATCAATGAATATTGTAAATGCACAAACAGTAATTTCTCCGCATTGCAAGGTGCAATTCTGAAATTTTTTGCTTTTTCCCGCTCCTCTTAGCATGATAAAGAAGATTCAAAGAGAGTGAGGTGCCAGCTCCTTTCATTCAGTCAGTAGCTTCAAACATTTCTGGTATATGAATAACATGTTTTTCAATGGCAAAAATCAATGAATATTGTAAATGCACAAACAGTAATTTCTCCGCATTGCAAGGTGCAATTCTGAAATTTTTTGATTTTTCCTGCTCCTCTTAGCATGATAAAGAAGATTCAAAGAGAGTGAGATGCCAGCTCCTTTCATTCAGTCAGTAGCTTCAATCATTTCTGGATGTTTTTCAATGGCAAAAATCAATGAATATTGTAAATGCACAAACAGTAATTTCTCCGCATTGCAAGGTGCAATTCTGAAATTTTTTGCTTTTTCCTGCTCCTCTTAGCATGATAAAGAAGATTCCAAGAGAGTGAGATGCCAGCTCCTTTCATTCAGTCAGTAGCTTCAATCATTTCTGGACGTTTTTCAATGGCAAAAATCAATGAATATTGTAAATGCACAAACAGTAATTTCTCCGCATTGCAAGGTGCAATTCTGAAATTTTTTGCTTTTTCCTGCTCCTCTTAGCATGATAAAGAAGATTCAAAGAGAGTGAGATGCCAGCTCCTTTCATTCAGTCAGTAGCTTCAAACATTTCTGGTATATGAATAACATGATGTTTTTCAATGGCAAAAATCAATGAATATTGTAAATGCACAAACAGTAATTTCTCCGCATTGCAAGGTGCAAGTCTGAAATTTTTTGCTTTTTCCTGCTCCTCTTAGCATGATAAAGAAGATTCAAAGAGAGTGAGATGCCAGTTACTTTCATTCAGTCAGTAGCTTCAATCATTTCTGGACGTTTTTCAATGGTAAAAATCAATGAATATTGTAAATGCACAAACAGTAATTTCTCCACATTGCAAGGTGCAATTCTGAAATTTTTTGCTTTTTCCTGCTCCTCTTAGCATGATAAAGAAGATTCAAAGAGAGTGAGATGCCAGCTCCTTTCATTCAGTCAGTAGCTTCAAACATTTCTGGTATATGAATAACATGATGTTTTTCAATGGCAAAAATCAATGAATATTGTAAATGCACAAACAGTAATTTCTCCGCATTGCAAGGTGCAATTCTGAAATTTTTTGCTTTTTCCTGCTCCTCTTAGCATGATAAAGAAGATTCAAAGAGAGTGAGATGCCAGCTCCTTTCATTCAGTCAGTAGCTTCAAACATTTCTGGTATATGAATAACATGATGTTTTTCAATGGCAAAAATCAATGAATATTGTAAATGCACAAACAGTAATTTCTCCGCATTGCAAGGTGCAATTCTGAAATTTTTTGCTTTTTCCTGCTCCTCTTAGCATGATAAAGAAGATTCAAAGAGAGTGAGATGCCAGCTCCTTTCATTCAGTCAGTAGCTTCAATCATTTCTGGATGTTTTTCAATGGCAAAAATCAATGAATATTGTAAATGCACAAACAGTAATTTCTCCGCATTGCAAGGTGCAATTCTGAAATTTTTTGCTTTTTCCTGCTCCTCTTAGCATGATAAAGAAGATTCAAAGAGAGTGAGATGTCAGCTCCTTTCATTCAGTCAGTGGCTTCAAACATTTCTGGTATATGAATAACATGATGTTTTTCAATGGCAAAAATCAATGAATATTGTAAATGCACAAACAGTAATTTCTCCGCATTGCAAGGTGCAATTCTGAAATTTTTTGCTTTTTCCTGCTCCTCTTAGCATGATAAAGAAGATTCAAAGAGAGTGAGATGCCAGCTCCTTTCATTCAGTCAGTAGCTTCAAACATTTCTGGTATATGAATAACATGATGTTTTTCAATGGCAAAAATCAATGAATATTGTAAATGCACAAACAGTAATTTCTCCGCATTGCAAGGTGCAAGTCTGAAATTTTTTTGCTTTTTCCTGCTCCTCTTAGCATGATAAAGAAGATTCAAAGAGAGTGAGATGCCAGCTACTTTCATTCAGTCAGTAGCTTCAATCATTTCTGGACGTTTTTCAATGGTAAAAATCAATGAATATTGTAAATGCACAAACAGTAATTTCTCCACTTTGCAAGGTGCAATTCTGAAATTTTTTGCTTTTTCCTGCTCCTCTTAGCATGATAAAGAAGATTCAAAGAGAGTGAGATGCCAGCTCCTTTCATTCAGTCAGTAGCTTCAAACATTTCTGGTATATGAATAACATGATGTTTTTCAATGGCAAAAATCAATGAATATTGTAAATGCACAAACAGTAATTTCTCCGCATTGCAAGGTGCAATTCTGAAATTTTTTGCTTTTTCCTGCTCCTCTTAGCATGATAAAGAAGATTCAAAGAGAGTGAGATGCCAGCTCCTTTCATTCAGTCAGTAGCTTCAAACATTTCTGGTATATGAATAACATGATGTTTTTCAATGGCAAAAATCAATGAATATTGTAAATGCACAAACAGTAATTTCTCCGCATTGCAAGGTGCAAGTCTGAAATTTTTTGCTTTTTCCTGCTCCTCTTAGCATGATAAAGAAGATTCAAAGAGAGTGAGATGCCAGCTACTTTCATTCAGTCAGTAGCTTCAATCATTTCTGGACGTTTTTCAATGGTAAAAATCAATGAATATTGTAAATGCACAAACAGTAATTTCTCCACATTGCAAGGTGCAATTCTGAAATTTTTTGCTTTTTCCTGCTCCTCTTAGCATGATAAAGAAGATTCAAAGAGAGTGAGATGCCAGCTCCTTTCATTCAGTCAGTAGCTTCAAACATTTCTGGTATATGAATAACATGATGTTTTTCAATGGCAAAAATCAATGAATATTGTAAATGCACAAACAGTAATTTCTCCGCATTGCAAGGTGCAATTCTGAAATTTTTTGCTTTTTCCTGCTCCTCTTAGCATGATAAAGAAGATTCAAAGAGAGTGAGATGCCAGCTCCTTTCATTCAGTCAGTAGCTTCAATCATTTCTGGATGTTTTTCAATGGCAAAAATCAATGAATATTGTAAATGCACAAACTGTAATTTCTCCGCATTGCAAGGTGCAATTCTGAAATTTTTTGCTTTTTCCTGCTCCTCTTAGCATGATAAAGAAGATTCAAAGAGAGTGAGATGCCAGCTCCTTTCATTCAGTCAGTAGCTTCAATCATTTCTGGACGTTTTTCAATGGCAAAAACCAATGAATATTGTAAATGCACAAACAGTAATTTCTCCGCATTGCAAGGTGCAATTCTGAAATTTTTTGCTTTTTCCTGCTCCTCTTAGCATGATAAAGAAGATTCAAAGAGAGTGAGATGCCAGCTCCTTTCATTCAGTCAGTACCTTCAATCATTTCTGGACGTTTTTCAATGGCAAAAATCAATGAATATTGTAAATGCACAAACAGTAATTTCTCCGCATTGCAAGGTGCAATTCTGAAATTTTTTGCTTTTTCCCGCTCCTCTTAGCATGATAAAGAAGATTCAAAGAGAGTGAGGTGCCAGCTCCTTTCATTCAGTCAGTAGCTTCAAACATTTCTGGTATATGAATAACATGTTTTTCAATGGCAAAAATCAATGAATATTGTAAATACACAAACAGTAATTTCTCCGCATTGCAAGGTGCAATTCTGAAATTTTTTGCTTTTTCCTGCTCCTCTTAGCATGATAAAGAAGATTCAAAGAGAGTGAGATGCCAGCTCCTTTCATTCAGTCAGTAGCTTCAATCATTTCTGGACGTTTTTCAATGGCAAAAATCAATGAATATTGTAAATGCACAAACAGTAATTTCTCCGCATTGCAAGGTGCAATTCTGAAATTTTTTGCTTTTTCCTGCTCCTCTTAGCATGATAAAGAAGATTCAAAGAGAGTGAGATGTCAGCTCCTTTCATTCAGTCAGTAGCTTCAAACATTTCTGGTATATGAATAACATGATGTTTTTCAATGGCAAAAATCAATGAATATTGTAAATGCACAAACAGTAATTTCTCCGCATTGCAAGGTGCAATTCTGAAATTTTTTGCTTTTTCCTGCTCCTCTTAGCATGATAAAGAAGATTCAAAGAGAGTGAGATGCCAGCTCCTTTCGTTCAGTCAGTAGCTTCAATCATTTCTGGACGTTTTTCAATGGCAAAAACCAATGAATATTGTAAATGCACAAACAGTAATTTCTCCGCATTGCAAGGTGCAATTCTGAAATTTTTTGCTTTTTCCTGCTCCTCTTAGCATGATAAAGAAGATTCAAAGAGAGTGAGATGCCAGCTCCTTTCATTCAGTCAGTACCTTCAATCATTTCTGGACGTTTTTCAATGGCAAAAATCAATGAATATTGTAAATGCACAAACTAATTTCTCCGCATTGCAAGGTGCAATTCTGAAATTTTTTGCTTTTTCCCGCTCCTCTTAGCATGATAAAGAAGATTCAAAGAGAGTGAGGTGCCAGCTCCTTTCATTCAGTCAGTAGCTTCAAACATTTCTGGTATATGAATAACATGATGTTTTTCAATGGCAAAAATCAATGAATATTGTAAATGCACAAACAGTAATTTCTCCGCATTGCAAGGTGCAATTCTGAAATTTTTTGCTTTTTCCTGCTCCTCTTAGCATGATAAAGAAGATTCAAAGAGAGTGAGATGCCAGCTCCTTTCATTCAGTCAGTAGCTTCAAACATTTCTGGTATATGAATAACATGATGTTTTTCAATGGCAAAAATCAATGAATATTGTAAATGCACAAACAGTAATTTCTCCGCATTGCAAGGTGCAATTCTGAAATTTTTTGCTTTTTCCTGCTCCTCTTAGCATGATAAAGAAGATTCAAAGAGAGTGAGATGCCAGCTCCTTTCATTCAGTCAGTAGCTTCAATCATTTCTGGATGTTTTTCAATGGCAAAAATCAATGAATATTGTAAATGCACAAACAGTAATTTCTCCGCATTGCAAGGTGCAATTCTGAAATTTTTTGCTTTTTCCTGCTCCTCTTAGCATGATAAAGAAGATTCAAAGAGAGTGAGATGTCAGCTCCTTTCATTCAGTCAGTAGCTTCAAACATTTCTGGTATATGAATAACATGATGGTTTTCAATGGCAAAAATCAATGAATATTGTAAATGCACAAACAGTAATTTCTCCGCATTGCAAGGTGCAATTCTGAAATTTTTTGCTTTTTCCTGCTCCTCTTAGCATGATAAAGAAGATTCAAAGAGAGTGAGATGCCAGCTCCTTTCATTCAGTCAGTAGCTTCAAACATTTCTGGTATATGAATAACATGATGTTTTTCAATGGCAAAAATCAATGAATATTGTAAATGCACAAACAGTAATTTCTCCGCATTGCAAGGTGCAAGTCTGAAATTTTTTTGCTTTTTCCTGCTCCTCTTAGCATGATAAAGAAGATTCAAAGAGAGTGAGATGCCAGCTACTTTCATTCAGTCAGTAGCTTCAATCATTTCTGGACGTTTTTCAATGGTAAAAATCAATGAATATTGTAAATGCACAAACAGTAATTTCTCCACATTGCAAGGTGCAATTCTGAAATTTTTTGCTTTTTCCTGCTCCTCTTAGCATGATAAAGAAGATTCAAAGAGAGTGAGATGCCAGCTCCTTTCATTCAGTCAGTAGCTTCAAACATTTCTGGTATATGAATAACATGATGTTTTTCAATGGCAAAAATCAATGAATATTGTAAATGCACAAACAGTAATTTCTCCGCATTGCAAGGTGCAATTCTGAAATTTTTTGCTTTTTCCTGCTCCTCTTAGCATGATAAAGAAGATTCAAAGAGAGTGAGATGCCAGCTCCTTTCATTCAGTCAGTAGCTTCAAACATTTCTGGTATATGAATAACATGATGTTTTTCAATGGCAAAAATCAATGAATATTGTAAATGCACAAACAGTAATTTCTCCGCATTGCAAGGTGCAAGTCTGAAATTTTTTGCTTTTTCCTGCTCCTCTTAGCATGATAAAGAAGATTCAAAGAGAGTGAGATGCCAGCTACTTTCATTCAGTCAGTAGCTTCAATCATTTCTGGACGTTTTTCAATGGTAAAAATCAATGAATATTGTAAATGCACAAACAGTAATTTCTCCACATTGCAAGGTGCAATTCTGAAATTTTTTGCTTTTTCCTGCTCCTCTTAGCATGATAAAGAAGATTCAAAGAGAGTGAGATGCCAGCTCCTTTCATTCAGTCAGTAGCTTCAAACATTTCTGGTATATGAATAACATGATGTTTTTCAATGGCAAAAATCAATGAATATTGTAAATGCACAAACAGTAATTTCTCCGCATTGCAAGGTGCAATTCTGAAATTTTTTGCTTTTTCCTGCTCCTCTTAGCATGATAAAGAAGATTCAAAGAGAGTGAGATGCCAGCTCCTTTCATTCAGTCAGTAGCTTCAATCATTTCTGGATGTTTTTCAATGGCAAAAATCAATGAATATTGTAAATGCACAAACTGTAATTTCTCCGCATTGCAACGTGCAATTCTGAAATTTTTTGCTTTTTCCTGCTCCTCTTAGCATGATAAAGAAGATTCAAAGAGAGTGAGATGCCAGCTCCTTTCATTCAGTCAGTAGCTTCAATCATTTCTGGACGTTTTTCAATGGCAAAAACCAATGAATATTGTAAATGCACAAACAGTAATTTCTCCGCATTGCAAGGTGCAATTCTGAAATTTTTTGCTTTTTCCTGCTCCTCTTAGCATGATAAAGAAGATTCAAAGAGAGTGAGATGCCAGCTCCTTTCATTCAGTCAGTACCTTCAATCATTTCTGGACGTTTTTCAATGGCAAAAATCAATGAATATTGTAAATGCACAAACAGTAATTTCTCCGCATTGCAAGGTGCAATTCTGAAATTTTTTGCTTTTTCCCGCTCCTCTTAGCATGATAAAGAAGATTCAAAGAGAGTGAGGTGCCAGCTCCTTTCATTCAGTCAGTAGCTTCAAACATTTCTGGTATATGAATAACATGTTTTTCAATGGCAAAAATCAATGAATATTGTAAATGCACAAACAGTAATTTCTCCGCATTGCAAGGTGCAATTCTGAAATTTTTTGCTTTTTCCTGCTCCTCTTAGCATGATAAAGAAGATTCAAAGAGAGTGAGATGCCAGCTCCTTTCATTCAGTCAGTAGCTTCAATCATTTCTGGACGTTTTTCAATGGCAAAAATCAATGAATATTGTAAATGCACAAACAGTAATTTCTCCGCATTGCAAGGTGCAATTCTGAAATTTTTTGCTTTTTCCTGCTCCTCTTAGCATGATAAAGAAGATTCAAAGAGAGTGAGATGTCAGCTCCTTTCATTCAGTCAGTAGCTTCAAACATTTCTGGTATATGAATAACATGATGTTTTTCAATGGCAAAAATCAATGAATATTGTAAATGCACAAACAGTAATTTCTCCGCATTGCAAGGTGCAATTCTGAAATTTTTTGCTTTTTCCTGCTCCTCTTAGCATGATAAAGAAGATTCAAAGAGAGTGAGATGCCAGCTCCTTTCGTTCAGTCAGTAGCTTCAATCATTTCTGGACGTTTTTCAATGGCAAAAACCAATGAATATTGTAAATGCACAAACAGTAATTTCTCCGCATTGCAAGGTGCAATTCTGAAATTTTTTGCTTTTTCCTGCTCCTCTTAGCATGATAAAGAAGATTCAAAGAGAGTGAGATGCCAGCTCCTTTCATTCAGTCAGTACCTTCAATCATTTCTGGACGTTTTTCAATGGCAAAAATCAATGAATATTGTAAATGCACAAACTAATTTCTCCGCATTGCAAGGTGCAATTCTGAAATTTTTTGCTTTTTCCCGCTCCTCTTAGCATGATAAAGAAGATTCAAAGAGAGTGAGGTGCCAGCTCCTTTCATTCAGTCAGTAGCTTCAAACATTTCTGGTATATGAATAACATGTTTTTCAATGGCAAAAATCAATGAATATTGTAAATGCACAAACAGTAATTTCTCCGCATTGCAAGGTGCAATTCTGAAATTTTTTGCTTTTTCCTGCTCCTCTTAGCATGATAAAGAAGATTCAAAGAGAGTGAGATGCCAGCTCCTTTCATTCAGTCAGTAGCTTCAATCATTTCTGGACGTTTTTCAATGGCAAAAATCAATGAATATTGTAAATGCACAAACAGTAATTTCTCCGCATTGCAAGGTGCAATTCTGAAATTTTTTGCTTTTTCCTGCTCCTCTTAGCATGATAAAGAAGATTCAAAGAGAGTGAGATGTCAGCTCCTTTCATTCAGTCAGTAGCTTCAAACATTTCTGGTATATGAATAACATGATGTTTTTCAATGGCAAAAATCAATGAATATTGTAAATGCACAAACAGTAATTTCTCCGCATTGCAAGGTGCAATTCTGAAATTTTTTGCTTTTTCCTGCTCCTCTTAGCATGATAAAGAAGATTCAAAGAGAGTGAGATGCCAGCTCCTTTCATTCAGTCAGTAGCTTCAATCATTTCTGGATGTTTTTCAATGGCAAAAATCAATGAATATTGTAAATGCACAAACAGTAATTTCTCCGCATTGCAAGGTGCAATTCTGAAATTTTTTGCTTTTTCCTGCTCCTCTTAGCATGATAAAGAAGATTCAAAGAGAGTGAGATGCCAGCTCCTTTCATTCAGTCAGTAGCTTCAATCATTTCTGGACGTTTTTCAATGGCAAAAATCAATGAATATTGTAAATGCACAAACAGTAATTTCTCCGCATTGCAAGGTGCAATTCTGAAATTTTTTGCTTTTTCCTGCTCCTCTTAGCATGATAAAGAAGATTCAAAGAGAGTGAGATGTCAGCTCCTTTCATTCAGTCAGTAGCTTCAAACATTTCTGGTATATGAATAACATGATGTTTTTCAATGGCAAAAATCAATGAAAATTGTAAATGCACAAACAGTAATTTCTCCGCATTGCAAGGTGCAATTCTGAAATTTTTTGCTTTTTCCTGCTCCTCTTAGCATGATAAAGAAGATTCAAAGAGAGTGAGATGCCAGCTCCTTTCGTTCAGTCAGTAGCTTCAATCATTTCTGGACGTTTTTCAATGGCAAAAATCATTGAATATTATAAATGCACAAACAGTAATTTCTCCGCATTGCAAGGTGCAATTCTGAAATTTTTTACTTTTTCCTGCTCCTCTTAGCATGATAAAGAAGATTCAAAGAGAGTGAGATGCCAGCTCCTTTCATTCAGTCAGTAGCTTCAATCATTTCTGGTATATGAATAACATGATGTTTTTCAATGGCAAAAATCAATGAATATTGTAAATGCACAAACAGTAATTTCTCCGCATTGCAAGGTGCAATTCTGAAATTTTTTGCTTTTTCCTGCTCCTCTTAGCATGATAAAGAAGATTCAAAGAGAGTGAGATGCCAGCTCCTTTCATTCAGTCAGTAGCTTCAAACATTTCTGGTATATGAATAACATGATGTTTTTCAATGGCAAAAATCAATGAATATTGTAAATGCACAAACAGTAATTTCTCCGCATTGCAAGGTGCAAGTCTGAAATTTTTTGCTTTTTCCTGCTCCTCTTAGCATGATAAAGAAGATTCAAAGAGAGTGAGATGCCATCTACTTTCATTCAGTCAGTAGCTTCAATCATTTCTGGACGTTTTTCAATGGTAAAAATCAATGAATATTGTAAATGCACAAACAGTAATTTCTCCACATTGCAAGGTGCAATTCTGAAATTTTTTGCTTTTTCCTGCTCCTCTTAGCATGATAAAGAAGATTCAAAGAGAGTGAGATGCCAGCTCCTTTCATTCAGTCAGTAGCTTCAAACATTTCTGGTATATGAATAACATGATGTTTTTCAATGGCAAAAATCAATGAATATTGTAAATGCACAAACAGTAATTTCTCCGCATTGCAAGGTGCAATTCTGAAATTTTTTGCTTTTTCCTGCTCCTCTTAGCATGATAAAGAAGATTCAAAGAGAGTGAGATGCCAGCTCCTTTCATTCAGTCAGTAGCTTCAAACATTTCTGGTATATGAATAACATGATGTTTTTCAATGGCAAAAATCAATGAATATTGTAAATGCACAAACAGTAATTTCTCCGCATTGCAAGGTGCAAGTCTGAAATTTTTTGCTTTTTCCTGCTCCTCTTAGCATGATAAAGAAGATTCAAAGAGAGTGAGATGCCAGCTACTTTCATTCAGTCAGTAGCTTCAATCATTTCTGGACGTTTTTCAATGGTAAAAATCAATGAATATTGTAAATGCACAAACAGTAATTTCTCCGCATTGCAAGGTGCAATTCTGAAATTTTTTGCTTTTTCCTGCTCCTCTTAGCATGATAAAGAAGATTCAAAGAGAGTGAGATGCCAGCTCCTTTCATTCAGTCAGTAGCTTCAATCATTTCTGGACGTTTTTCAATGGCAAAAACCAATGAATATTGTAAATGCACAAACAGTAATTTCTCCGCATTGCAAGGTGCAATTCTGAAATTTTTTGCTTTTTCCTGCTCCTCTTAGCATGATAAAGAAGATTCAAAGAGAGTGAGATGCCAGCTCCTTTCATTCAGTCAGTACCTTCAATCATTTCTGGACGTTTTTCAATGGCAAAAATCAATGAATATTGTAAATGCACAAACAGTAATTTCTCCGCATTGCAAGGTGCAATTCTGAAATTTTTTGCTTTTTCCTGCTCCTCTTAGCATGATAAAGAAGATTCAAAGAGAGTGAGATGCCAGCTCCTTTCATTCAGTCAGTAGCTTCAAACATTTCTGGTATATGAATAACATGATGTTTTTCAATGGCAAAAATCAATGAATATTGTAAATGCACAAACAGTAATTTCTCCGCATTGCAAGGTGCAATTCTGAAATTTTTTGCTTTTTCCTGCTCCTCTTAGCATGATAAAGAAGATTCAAAGAGAGTGAGATGCCAGCTCCTTTCATTCAGTCAGTAGCTTCAATCATTTCTGGATGTTTTTCAATGGCAAAAATCAATGAATATTGTAAATGCACAAACAGTAATTTCTCCGCATTGCAAGGTGCAATTCTGAAATTTTTTGCTTTTTCCTGCTCCTCTTAGCATGATAAAGAAGATTCAAAGAGAGTGAGATGTCAGCTCCTTTCATTCAGTCAGTAGCTTCAAACATTTCTGGTATATGAATAACATGATGTTTTTCAATGGCAAAAATCAATGAATATTGTAAATGCACAAACAGTAATTTCTCCGCATTGCAAGGTGCAATTCTGAAATTTTTTGCTTTTTCCTGCTCCTCTTAGCATGATAAAGAAGATTCAAAGAGAGTGAGATGCCAGCTCCTTTCATTCAGTCAGTAGCTTCAATCATTTCTGGATGTTTTTCAATGGCAAAAATCAATGAATATTGTAAATGCACAAACAGTAATTTCTCCGCATTGCAAGGTGCAATTCTGAAATTTTTTGCTTTTTCCTGCTCCTCTTAGCATGATAAAGAAGATTCAAAGAGAGTGAGATGCCAGCTCCTTTCATTCAGTCAGTAGCTTCAAACATTTCTGGTATATGAATAACATGATGTTTTTCAATGGCAAAAATAAATGAATATTGTAAATGCACAAACAGTAATTTCTCCGCATTGCAAGGTGCAAGTCTGAAATTTTTTGCTTTTTCCTGCTCCTCTTAGCATGATAAAGAAGATTCAAAGAGAGTGAGATGCCAGCTACTTTCATTCAGTCAGTAGCTTCAATCATTTCTGGACGTTTTTCAATGGTAAAAATCAATGAATATTGTAAATGCACAAACAGTAATTTCTCCACATTGCAAGGTGCAATTCTGAAATTTTTTGCTTTTTCCTGCTCCTCTTAGCATGATAAAGAAGATTCAAAGAGGGTGAGATGCCAGCTCCTTTCATTCAGTCAGTAGCTTCAAACATTTCTGGTATATGAATAACATGATGTTTTTCAATGGCAAAAATCAATGAATATTGTAAATGCACAAACAGTAATTTCTCCGCATTGCAAGGTGCAATTCTGAAATTTTTTGCTTTTTCCTGCTCCTCTTAGCATGATAAAGAAGATTCAAAGAGAGTGAGATGCCAGCTCCTTTCATTCAGTCAGTAGCTTCAATCATTTCTGGATGTTTTTCAATGGCAAAAATCAATGAATATTGTAAATGCACAAACTGTAATTTCTCCGCATTGCAAGGTGCAATTCTGAAATTTTTTGCTTTTTCCTGCTCCTCTTAGCATGGTAAAGAAGATTCAAAGAGAGTGAGATGCCAGCTCCTTTCATTCAGTCAGTAGCTTCAATCATTTCTGGATGTTTTTCAGTGGCAAAAATCAATGAATATTGTAAATGCACAAACAGTAATTTCTCCGCATTGCAAGGTGCAATTCTGAAATTTTTTGCTTTTTCCTGCTCCTCTTAGCATGATAAAGAAGATTCAAAGAGAGTGAGATGCCAGCTCCTTTCATTCAGTCAGTACCTTCAATCATTTCTGGATGTTTTTCAATGGCAAAAATCAATGAATATTGTAAATGCACAAACAGTAATTTCTCCGCATTGCAAGGTGCAATTCTGAAATTTTTTGCTTTTTCCCGCTCCTCTTAGCATGATAAAGAAGATTCAAAGAGAGTGAGGTGCCAGCTCCTTTCATTCAGTCAGTAGCTTCAAACATTTCTGGTATATGAATAACATGTTTTTCAATGGCAAAAATCAATGAATATTGTAAATGCACAAACAGTAATTTCTCCGCATTGCAAGGTGCAATTCTGAAATTTTTTGCTTTTTCCTGCTCCTCTTAGCATGATAAAGAAGATTCAAAGAGAGTGAGATGCCAGCTCCTTTCATTCAGTCAGTAGCTTCAAACATTTCTGGTATATGAATAACATGATGTTTTTCAATGGCAAAAATCAATGAATATTGTAAATGCACAAACAGTAATTTCTCCGCATTGCAAGGTGCAATTCTGAAATTTTTTGCTTTTTCCTGCTCCTCTTAGCATGATAAAGAAGATTCAAAGAGAGTGAGATGCCAGCTCCTTTCATTCAGTCAGTAGCTTCAAACATTTCTGGTATATGAATAACATGATGTTTTTCAATGGCAAAAATCAATGAATATTGTAAATGCACAAACAGTAATTTCTCCGCATTGCAAGGTGCAAGTCTGAAATTTTTTGCTTTTTCCTGCTCCTCTTAGCATGATAAAGAAGATTCAAAGAGAGTGAGATGCCAGCTACTTTCATTCAGTCAGTAGCTTCAATCATTTCTGGACGTTTTTCAATGGTAAAAATCAATGAATATTGTAAATGCACAAACAGTAATTTCTCCGCATTGCAAGGTGCAATTCTGAAATTTTTTGCTTTTTCCTGCTCCTCTTAGCATGATAAAGAAGATTCAAAGAGAGTGAGATGCCAGCTCCTTTCATTCAGTCAGTAGCTTCAATCATTTCTGGACGTTTTTCAATGGCAAAAACCAATGAATATTGTAAATGCACAAACAGTAATTTCTCCGCATTGCAAGGTGCAATTCTGAAATTTTTTGCTTTTTCCTGCTCCTCTTAGCATGATAAAGAAGATTCAAAGAGAGTGAGATGCCAGCTCCTTTCATTCAGTCAGTACCTTCAATCATTTCTGGACGTTTTTCAATGGCAAAAATCAATGAATATTGTAAATGCACAAACAGTAATTTCTCCGCATTGCAAGGTGCAATTCTGAAATTTTTTGCTTTTTCCTGCTCCTCTTAGCATGATAAAGAAGATTCAAAGAGAGTGAGATGCCAGCTCCTTTCATTCAGTCAGTAGCTTCAAACATTTCTGGTATATGAATAACATGATGTTTTTCAATGGCAAAAATCAATGAATATTGTAAATGCACAAACAGTAATTTCTCCGCATTGCAAGGTGCAATTCTGAAATTTTTTGCTTTTTCCTGCTCCTCTTAGCATGATAAAGAAGATTCAAAGAGAGTGAGATGCCAGCTCCTTTCATTCAGTCAGTAGCTTCAATCATTTCTGGATGTTTTTCAATGGCAAAAATCAATGAATATTGTAAATGCACAAACAGTAATTTCTCCGCATTGCAAGGTGCAATTCTGAAATTTTTTGCTTTTTCCTGCTCCTCTTAGCATGATAAAGAAGATTCAAAGAGAGTGAGATGTCAGCTCCTTTCATTCAGTCAGTAGCTTCAAACATTTCTGGTATATGAATAACATGATGTTTTTCAATGGCAAAAATCAATGAATATTGTAAATGCACAAACAGTAATTTCTCCGCATTGCAAGGTGCAATTCTGAAATTTTTTGCTTTTTCCTGCTCCTCTTAGCATGATAAAGAAGATTCAAAGAGAGTGAGATGCCAGCTCCTTTCATTCAGTCAGTAGCTTCAATCATTTCTGGATGTTTTTCAATGGCAAAAATCAATGAATATTGTAAATGCACAAACAGTAATTTCTCCGCATTGCAAGGTGCAATTCTGAAATTTTTTGCTTTTTCCTGCTCCTCTTAGCATGATAAAGAAGATTCAAAGAGAGTGAGATGCCAGCTCCTTTCATTCAGTCAGTAGCTTCAAACATTTCTGGTATATGAATAACATGATGTTTTTCAATGGCAAAAATAAATGAATATTGTAAATGCACAAACAGTAATTTCTCCGCATTGCAAGGTGCAAGTCTGAAATTTTTTGCTTTTTCCTGCTCCTCTTAGCATGATAAAGAAGATTCAAAGAGAGTGAGATGCCAGCTACTTTCATTCAGTCAGTAGCTTCAATCATTTCTGGACGTTTTTCAATGGTAAAAATCAATGAATATTGTAAATGCACAAACAGTAATTTCTCCACATTGCAAGGTGCAATTCTGAA
Organism: Phyllobates terribilis; assembly: GCF_046119375.1. Taxonomy (NCBI): domain Eukaryota; kingdom Metazoa; phylum Chordata; class Amphibia; order Anura; family Dendrobatidae; genus Phyllobates; species Phyllobates terribilis. The sequence continues at coordinate 135,968 of NW_027364725.1, forward strand.
ATTTTTTGCTTTTTCCTGCTCCTCTTAGCATGATAAAGAAGATTCAAAGAGGGTGAGATGCCAGCTCCTTTCATTCAGTCAGTAGCTTCAAACATTTCTGGTATATGAATAACATGATGTTTTTCAATGGCAAAAATCAATGAATATTGTAAATGCACAAACAGTAATTTCTCCGCATTGCAAGGTGCAATTCTGAAATTTTTTGCTTTTTCCTGCTCCTCTTAGCATGATAAAGAAGATTCAAAGAGAGTGAGATGCCAGCTCCTTTCATTCAGTCAGTAGCTTCAATCATTTCTGGATGTTTTTCAATGGCAAAAATCAATGAATATTGTAAATGCACAAACTGTAATTTCTCCGCATTGCAAGGTGCAATTCTGAAATTTTTTGCTTTTTCCTGCTCCTCTTAGCATGGTAAAGAAGATTCAAAGAGAGTGAGATGCCAGCTCCTTTCATTCAGTCAGTAGCTTCAATCATTTCTGGATGTTTTTCAGTGGCAAAAATCAATGAATATTGTAAATGCACAAACAGTAATTTCTCCGCATTGCAAGGTGCAATTCTGAAATTTTTTGCTTTTTCCTGCTCCTCTTAGCATGATAAAGAAGATTCAAAGAGAGTGAGATGCCAGCTCCTTTCATTCAGTCAGTACCTTCAATCATTTCTGGATGTTTTTCAATGGCAAAAATCAATGAATATTGTAAATGCACAAACAGTAATTTCTCCGCATTGCAAGGTGCAATTCTGAAATTTTTTGCTTTTTCCCGCTCCTCTTAGCATGATAAAGAAGATTCAAAGAGAGTGAGGTGCCAGCTCCTTTCATTCAGTCAGTAGCTTCAAACATTTCTGGTATATGAATAACATGTTTTTCAATGGCAAAAATCAATGAATATTGTAAATGCACAAACAGTAATTTCTCCGCATTGCAAGGTGCAATTCTGAAATTTTTTGATTTTTCCTGCTCCTCTTAGCATGATAAAGAAGATTCAAAGAGAGTGAGATGCCAGCTCCTTTCATTCAGTCAGTAGCTTCAATCATTTCTGGACGTTTTTCAATGGCAAAAATCAATGAATATTGTAAATGCACAAATAGTAATTTCTCCGCATTGCAAGGTGCAATTCTGAAATTTTTTGCTTTTTCCTGCTCCTCTTAGCATGATAAAGAAGATTCAAAGAGAGTGAGATGCCAGCTCCTTTCATTCAGTCAGTAGCTTCAATCATTTCTGGACGTTTTTCAATGGCAAAAATCAATGAATATTGTAAATGCACAAACAGTAATTTCTCCGCATTGCAAGGTGCAATTCTGAAATTTTTTGCTTTTTCCTGCTCCTCTTAGCATGATAAAGAAGATTCAAAGAGAGTGAGATGCCAGCTCCTTTCATTCAGTCAGTAGCTTCAAACATTTCTGGTATATGAATAACATGATGTTTTTCAATGGCAAAAATCAATGAATATTGTAAATGCACAAACAGTAATTTCTCCGCATTGCAAGGTGCAAGTCTGAAATTTTTTGCTTTTTCCTGCTCCTCTTAGCATGATAAAGAAGATTCAAAGAGAGTGAGATGCCAGTTACTTTCATTCAGTCAGTAGCTTCAATCATTTCTGGACGTTTTTCAATGGTAAAAATCAATGAATATTGTAAATGCACAAACAGTAATTTCTCCACATTGCAAGGTGCAATTCTGAAATTTTTTGCTTTTTCCTGCTCCTCTTAGCATGATAAAGAAGATTCAAAGAGAGTGAGATGCCAGCTCCTTTCATTCAGTCAGTAGCTTCAAACATTTCTGGTATATGAATAACATGATGTTTTTCAATGGCAAAAATCAATGAATATTGTAAATGCACAAACAGTAATTTCTCCGCATTGCAAGGTGCAATTCTGAAATTTTTTGCTTTTTCCTGCTCCTCTTAGCATGATAAAGAAGATTCAAAGAGAGTGAGATGCCAGCTCCTTTCATTCAGTCAGTAGCTTCAATCATTTCTGGATGTTTTTCAATGGCAAAAATCAATGAATATTGTAAATGCACAAACTGTAATTTCTCCGCATTGCAAGGTGCAATTCTGAAATTTTTTGCTTTTTCCTGCTCCTCTTAGCATGATAAAGAAGATTCAAAGAGAGTGAGATGCCAGCTCCTTTCATTCAGTCAGTAGCTTCAATCATTTCTGGACGTTTTTCAATGGCAAAAACCAATGAATATTGTAAATGCACAAACAGTAATTTCTCCGCATTGCAAGGTGCAATTCTGAAATTTTTTGCTTTTTCCTGCTCCTCTTAGCATGATAAAGAAGATTCAAAGAGAGTGAGATGCCAGCACCTTTCATTCAGTCAGTACCTTCAATCATTTCTGGACGTTTTTCAATGGCAAAAATCAATGAATATTGTAAATGCACAAACAGTAATTTCTCCGCATTGCAAGGTGCAAGTCTGAAATTTTTTGCTTTTTCCTGCTCCTCTTAGCATGATAAAGAAGATTCAAAGAGAGTGAGATGCCAGTTACTTTCATTCAGTCAGTAGCTTCAATCATTTCTGGACGTTTTTCAATGGTAAAAATCAATGAATATTGTAAATGCACAAACAGTAATTTCTCCACATTGCAAGGTGCAATTCTGAAATTTTTTGCTTTTTCCTGCTCCTCTTAGCATGATAAAGAAGATTCAAAGAGAGTGAGATGCCAGCTCCTTTCATTCAGTCAGTAGCTTCAAACATTTCTGGTATATGAATAACATGATGTTTTTCAATGGCAAAAATCAATGAATATTGTAAATGCACAAACAGTAATTTCTCCGCATTGCAAGGTGCAATTCTGAAATTTTTTGCTTTTTCCTGCTCCTCTTAGCATGATAAAGAAGATTCAAAGAGAGTGAGATGCCAGCTCCTTTCATTCAGTCAGTAGCTTCAATCATTTCTGGATGTTTTTCAATGGCAAAAATCAATGAATATTGTAAATGCACAAACTGTAATTTCTCCGCATTGCAAGGTGCAATTCTGAAATTTTTTGCTTTTTCCTGCTCCTCTTAGCATGATAAAGAAGATTCAAAGAGAGTGAGATGCCAGCTCCTTTCATTCAGTCAGTAGCTTCAATCATTTCTGGACGTTTTTCAATGGCAAAAACCAATGAATATTGTAAATGCACAAACAGTAATTTCTCCGCATTGCAAGGTGCAATTCTGAAATTTTTTGCTTTTTCCTGCTCCTCTTAGCATGATAAAGAAGATTCAAAGAGAGTGAGATGCCAGCACCTTTCATTCAGTCAGTACCTTCAATCATTTCTGGACGTTTTTCAATGGCAAAAATCAATGAATATTGTAAATGCACAAACAGTAATTTCTCCGCATTGCAAGGTGCAATTCTGAAATTTTTTGCTTTTTCCCGCTCCTCTTAGCATGATAAAGAAGATTCAAAGAGAGTGAGGTGCCAGCTCCTTTCATTCAGTCAGTAGCTTCAAACATTTCTGGTATATGAATAACATGTTTTTCAATGGCAAAAATCAATGAATATTGTAAATGCACAAACAGTAATTTCTCCGCATTGCAAGGTGCAATTCTGAAATTTTTTGCTTTTTCCTGCTCCTCTTAGCATGATAAAGAAGATTCAAAGAGAGTGAGATGCCAGCTCCTTTCATTCAGTCAGTAGCTTCAATCATTTCTGGACGTTTTTCAATGGCAAAAATCAATGAATATTGTAAATGCACAAACAGCAATTTCTCCGCATTGCAAGGTGCAATTCTGAAATTTTTTGATTTTTCCTGCTCCTCTTAGCATGATAAAGAAGATTCAAAGAGAGTGAGATGTCAGCTCCTTTCATTCAGTCAGTAGCTTCAAACATTTCTGGTATATGAATAACATGATGTTTTTCAATGGCAAAAATCAATGAATATTGTAAATGCACAAACAGTAATTTCTCCGCATTGCAAGGTGCAATTCTGAAATTTTTTGCTTTTTCCTGCTCCTCTTAGCATGATAAAGAAGATTCAAAGAGAGTGAGATGCCAGCTCCTTTCATTCAGTCAGTAGCTTCAATCATTTCTGGATGTTTTTCAATGGCAAAAATCAATGAATATTGTAAATGCACAAACAGTAATTTCTCCGCATTGCAAGGTGCAATTCTGAAATTTTTTACTTTTTCCTGCTCCTCTTAGCATGATAAAGAAGATTCAAAGAGAGTGAGATGCCAGCTCCTTTCATTCAGTCAGTAGCTTCAATCATTTCTGGTATATGAATAACATGATGTTTTTCAATGGCAAAAATCAATGAATATTGTAAATGCACAAACAGTAATTTCTCCGCATTGCAAGGTGCAATTCTGAAATTTTTTGCTTTTTCCTGCTCCTCTTAGCATGATAAAGAAGATTCAAAGAGAGTGAGATGCCAGCTCCTTTCATTCAGTCAGTAGCTTCAATCATTTCTGGACGTTTTTCAATGGCAAAAACCAATGAATATTGTAAATGCACAAACAGTAATTTCTCCGCATTGCAAGGTGCAATTCTGAAATTTTTTGCTTTTTCCTGCTCCTCTTAGCATGATAAAGAAGATTCAAAGAGAGTGAGATGCCAGCTCCTTTCATTCAGTCAGTACCTTCAATCATTTCTGGACGTTTTTCAATGGCAAAAATCAATGAATATTGTAAATGCACAAACAGTAATTTCTCCGCATTGCAAGGTGCAATTCTGAAATTTTTTGCTTTTTCCCGCTCCTCTTAGCATGATAAAGAAGATTCAAAGAGAGTGAGGTGCCAGCTCCTTTCATTCAGTCAGTAGCTTCAAACATTTCTGGTATATGAATAACATGTTTTTCAATGGCAAAAATCAATGAATATTGTAAATGCACAAACAGTAATTTCTCCGCATTGCAAGGTGCAATTCTGAAATTTTTTGCTTTTTCCTGCTCCTCTTAGCATGATAAAGAAGATTCAAAGAGAGTGAGATGCCAGCTCCTTTCATTCAGTCAGTAGCTTCAATCATTTCTGGACGTTTTTCAATGGCAAAAATCAATGAATATTGTAAATGCACAAACAGTAATTTCTCCGCATTGCAAGGTGCAATTCTGAAATTTTTTGCTTTTTCCTGCTCCTCTTAGCATGATAAAGAAGATTCAAAGAGAGTGAGATGTCAGCTCCTTTCATTCAGTCAGTAGCTTCAAACATTTCTGGTATATGAATAACATGATGTTTTTCAATGGCAAAAATCAATGAATATTGTAAATGCACAAACAGTAATTTCTCCGCATTGCAAGGTGCAATTCTGAAATTTTTTGCTTTTTCCTGCTCCTCTTAGCATGATAAAGAAGATTCAAAGAGAGTGAGATGCCAGCTCCTTTCGTTCAGTCAGTAGCTTCAATCATTTCTGGACGTTTTTCAATGGCAAAAACCAATGAATATTGTAAATGCACAAACAGTAATTTCTCCGCATTGCAAGGTGCAATTCTGAAATTTTTTGCTTTTTCCTGCTCCTCTTAGCATGATAAAGAAGATTCAAAGAGAGTGAGATGCCAGCTCCTTTCATTCAGTCAGTACCTTCAATCATTTCTGGACGTTTTTCAATGGCAAAAATCAATGAATATTGTAAATGCACAAACTAATTTCTCCGCATTGCAAGGTGCAATTCTGAAATTTTTTGCTTTTTCCCGCTCCTCTTAGCATGATAAAGAAGATTCAAAGAGAGTGAGGTGCCAGCTCCTTTCATTCAGTCAGTAGCTTCAAACATTTCTGGTATATGAATAACATGTTTTTCAATGGCAAAAATCAATGAATATTGTAAATGCACAAACAGTAATTTCTCCGCATTGCAAGGTGCAATTCTGAAATTTTTTGCTTTTTCCTGCTCCTCTTAGCATGATAAAGAAGATTCAAAGAGAGTGAGATGCCAGCTCCTTTCATTCAGTCAGTAGCTTCAATCATTTCTGGACGTTTTTCAATGGCAAAAATCAATGAATATTGTAAATGCACAAACAGTAATTTCTCCGCATTGCAAGGTGCAATTCTGAAATTTTTTGCTTTTTCCTGCTCCTCTTAGCATGATAAAGAAGATTCAAAGAGAGTGAGATGTCAGCTCCTTTCATTCAGTCAGTAGCTTCAAACATTTCTGGTATATGAATAACATGATGTTTTTCAATGGCAAAAATCAATGAATATTGTAAATGCACAAACAGTAATTTCTCCGCATTGCAAGGTGCAATTCTGAAATTTTTTGCTTTTTCCTGCTCCTCTTAGCATGATAAAGAAGATTCAAAGAGAGTGAGATGCCAGCTCCTTTCATTCAGTCAGTAGCTTCAATCATTTCTGGATGTTTTTCAATGGCAAAAATCAATGAATATTGTAAATGCACAAACAGTAATTTCTCCGCATTGCAAGGTGCAATTCTGAAATTTTTTGCTTTTTCCTGCTCCTCTTAGCATGATAAAGAAGATTCAAAGAGAGTGAGATGCCAGCTCCTTTCATTCAGTCAGTAGCTTCAATCATTTCTGGACGTTTTTCAATGGCAAAAATCAATGAATATTGTAAATGCACAAACAGTAATTTCTCCGCATTGCAAGGTGCAATTCTGAAATTTTTTGCTTTTTCCTGCTCCTCTTAGCATGATAAAGAAGATTCAAAGAGAGTGAGATGTCAGCTCCTTTCATTCAGTCAGTAGCTTCAAACATTTCTGGTATATGAATAACATGATGTTTTTCAATGGCAAAAATCAATGAATATTGTAAATGCACAAACAGTAATTTCTCCGCATTGCAAGGTGCAATTCTGAAATTTTTTGCTTTTTCCTGCTCCTCTTAGCATGATAAAGAAGATTCAAAGAGAGTGAGATGCCAGCTCCTTTCATTCAGTCAGTAGCTTCAATCATTTCTGGATGTTTTTCAATGGCAAAAATCAATGAATATTGTAAATGCACAAACAGTAATTTCTCCGCATTGCAAGGTGCAATTCTGAAATTTTTTGCTTTTTCCTGCTCCTCTTAGCATGATAAAGAAGATTCAAAGAGAGTGAGATGCCAGCTCCTTTCGTTCAGTCAGTAGCTTCAATCATTTCTGGACGTTTTTCAATGGCAAAAATCATTGAATATTATAAATGCACAAACAGTAATTTCTCCGCATTGCAAGGTGCAATTCTGAAATTTTTTACTTTTTCCTGCTCCTCTTAGCATGATAAAGAAGATTCAAAGAGAGTGAGATGCCAGCTCCTTTCATTCAGTCAGTAGCTTCAATCATTTCTGGTATATGAATAACATGATGTTTTTCAATGGCAAAAATCAATGAATATTGTAAATGCACAAACAGTAATTTCTCCGCATTGCAAGGTGCAATTCTGAAATTTTTTGCTTTTTCCTGCTCCTCTTAGCATGATAAAGAAGATTCAAAGAGAGTGAGATGCCAGCTCCTTTCATTCAGTCAGTAGCTTCAAACATTTCTGGTATATGAATAACATGATGTTTTTCAATGGCAAAAATCAATGAATATTGTAAATGCACAAACAGTAATTTCTCCGCATTGCAAGGTGCAAGTCTGAAATTTTTTGCTTTTTCCTGCTCCTCTTAGCATGATAAAGAAGATTCAAAGAGAGTGAGATGCCAGCTACTTTCATTCAGTCAGTAGCTTCAATCATTTCTGGACGTTTTTCAATGGTAAAAATCAATGAATATTGTAAATGCACAAACAGTAATTTCTCCACATTGCAAGGTGCAATTCTGAAATTTTTTGCTTTTTCCTGCTCCTCTTAGCATGATAAAGAAGATTCAAAGAGAGTGAGATGCCAGCTCCTTTCATTCAGTCAGTAGCTTCAAACATTTCTGGTATATGAATAACATGATGTTTTTCAATGGCAAAAATCAATGAATATTGTAAATGCACAAACAGTAATTTCTCCGCATTGCAAGGTGCAATTCTGAAATTTTTTGCTTTTTCCTGCTCCTCTTAGCATGATAAAGAAGATTCAAAGAGAGTGAGATGCCAGCTCCTTTCATTCAGTCAGTAGCTTCAAACATTTCTGGTATATGAATAACATGATGTTTTTCAATGGCAAAAATCAATGAATATTGTAAATGCACAAACAGTAATTTCTCCGCATTGCAAGGTGCAAGTCTGAAATTTTTTGCTTTTTCCTGCTCCTCTTAGCATGATAAAGAAGATTCAAAGAGAGTGAGATGCCAGCTACTTTCATTCAGTCAGTAGCTTCAATCATTTCTGGACGTTTTTCAATGGTAAAAATCAATGAATATTGTAAATGCACAAACAGTAATTTCTCCGCATTGCAAGGTGCAATTCTGAAATTTTTTGCTTTTTCCTGCTCCTCTTAGCATGATAAAGAAGATTCAAAGAGAGTGAGATGCCAGCTCCTTTCATTCAGTCAGTAGCTTCAATCATTTCTGGACGTTTTTCAATGGCAAAAACCAATGAATATTGTAAATGCACAAACAGTAATTTCTCCGCATTGCAAGGTGCAATTCTGAAATTTTTTGCTTTTTCCTGCTCCTCTTAGCATGATAAAGAAGATTCAAAGAGAGTGAGATGCCAGCTCCTTTCATTCAGTCAGTACCTTCAATCATTTCTGGACGTTTTTCAATGGCAAAAATCAATGAATATTGTAAATGCATAAACAGTAATTTCTCCGCATTGCAAGGTGCAATTCTGAAATTTTTTGCTTTTTCCTGCTCCTCTTAGCATGATAAAGAAGATTCAAAGAGAGTGAGATGCCAGCTCCTTTCATTCAGTCAGTAGCTTCAAACATTTCTGGTATATGAATAACATGATGTTTTTCAATGGCAAAAATCAATGAATATTGTAAATGCACAAACAGTAATTTCTCCGCATTGCAAGGTGCAATTCTGAAATTTTTTGCTTTTTCCTGCTCCTCTTAGCATGATAAAGAAGATTCAAAGAGAGTGAGATGCCAGCTCCTTTCATTCAGTCAGTAGCTTCAATCATTTCTGGATGTTTTTCAATGGCAAAAATCAATGAATATTGTAAATGCACAAACAGTAATTTCTCCGCATTGCAAGGTGCAATTCTGAAATTTTTTGCTTTTTCCTGCTCCTCTTAGCATGATAAAGAAGATTCAAAGAGAGTGAGATGTCAGCTCCTTTCATTCAGTCAGTAGCTTCAAACATTTCTGGTATATGAATAACATGATGTTTTTCAATGGCAAAAATCAATGAATATTGTAAATGCACAAACAGTAATTTCTCCGCATTGCAAGGTGCAATTCTGAAATTTTTTGCTTTTTCCTGCTCCTCTTAGCATGATAAAGAAGATTCAAAGAGAGTGAGATGCCAGCTCCTTTCATTCAGTCAGTAGCTTCAATCATTTCTGGATGTTTTTCAATGGCAAAAATCAATGAATATTGTAAATGCACAAACAGTAATTTCTCCGCATTGCAAGGTGCAATTCTGAAATTTTTTGCTTTTTCCTGCTCCTCTTAGCATGATAAAGAAGATTCAAAGAGAGTGAGATGCCAGCTCCTTTCATTCAGTCAGTAGCTTCAAACATTTCTGGTATATGAATAACATGATGTTTTTCAATGGCAAAAATCAATGAATATTGTAAATGCACAAACAGTAATTTCTCCGCATTGCAAGGTGCAAGTCTGAAATTTTTTGCTTTTTCCTGCTCCTCTTAGCATGATAAAGAAGATTCAAAGAGAGTGAGATGCCAGCTACTTTCATTCAGTCAGTAGCTTCAATCATTTCTGGACGTTTTTCAATGGTAAAAATCAATGAATATTGTAAATGCACAAACAGTAATTTCTCCACATTGCAAGGTGCAATTCTGAAATTTTTTGCTTTTTCCTGCTCCTCTTAGCATGATAAAGAAGATTCAAAGAGGGTGAGATGCCAGCTCCTTTCATTCAGTCAGTAGCTTCAAACATTTCTGGTATATGAATAACATGATGTTTTTCAATGGCAAAAATCAATGAATATTGTAAATGCACAAACAGTAATTTCTCCGCATTGCAAGGTGCAATTCTGAAATTTTTTGCTTTTTCCTGCTCCTCTTAGCATGATAAAGAAGATTCAAAGAGAGTGAGATGCCAGCTCCTTTCATTCAGTCAGTAGCTTCAATCATTTCTGGATGTTTTTCAATGGCAAAAATCAATGAATATTGTAAATGCACAAACAGTAATTTCTCCGCATTGCAAGGTGCAATTCTGAAATTTTTTGCTTTTTCCTGCTCCTCTTAGCATGATAAAGAAGATTCAAAGAGAGTGAGATGCCAGCTCCTTTCATTCAGTCAGTAGCTTCAATCATTTCTGGATGTTTTTCAATGGCAAAAATCAATGAATATTGTAAATGCACAAACAGTAATTTCTCCGCATTGCAAGGTGCAATTCTGAAATTTTTTGCTTTTTCCCGCTCCTCTTAGCATGATAAAGAAGATTCAAAGAGAGTGAGGTGCCAGCTCCTTTCATTCAGTCAGTAGCTTCAAACATTTCTGGTATATGAATAACATGTTTTTCAATGGCAAAAATCAATGAATATTGTAAATGCACAAACAGTAATTTCTCCGCATTGCAAGGTGCAATTCTGAAATTTTTTGATTTTTCCTGCTCCTCTTAGCATGATAAAGAAGATTCAAAGAGAGTGAGATGCCAGCTCCTTTCATTCAGTCAGTAGCTTCAATCATTTCTGGACGTTTTTCAATGGCAAAAATCAATGAATATTGTAAATGCACAAACAGTAATTTCTCCGCATTGCAAGGTGCAATTCTGAAATTTTTTGCTTTTTCCTGCTCCTCTTAGCATGATAAAGAAGATTCAAAGAGAGTGAGATGCCAGCTCCTTTCATTCAGTCAGTAGCTTCAATCATTTCTGGACGTTTTTCAATGGCAAAAATCAATGAATATTGTAAATGCACAAACAGTAATTTCTCCGCATTGCAAGGTGCAATTCTGAAATTTTTTGCTTTTTCCTGCTCCTCTTAGCATGATAAAGAAGATTCAAAGAGAGTGAGATGCCAGCTCCTTTCATTCAGTCAGTAGCTTCAAACATTTCTGGTATATGAATAACATGATGTTTTTCAATGGCAAAAATCAATGAATATTGTAAATGCACAAACAGTAATTTCTCCGCATTGCAAGGTGCAAGTCTGAAATTTTTTGCTTTTTCCTGCTCCTCTTAGCATGATAAAGAAGATTCAAAGAGAGTGAGATGCCAGTTACTTTCATTCAGTCAGTAGCTTCAATCATTTCTGGACGTTTTTCAATGGTAAAAATCAATGAATATTGTAAATGCACAAACAGTAATTTCTCCACATTGCAAGGTGCAATTCTGAAATTTTTTGCTTTTTCCTGCTCCTCTTAGCATGATAAAGAAGATTCAAAGAGAGTGAGATGCCAGCTCCTTTCATTCAGTCAGTAGCTTCAAACATTTCTGGTATATGAATAACATGATGTTTTTCAATGGCAAAAATCAATGAATATTGTAAATGCACAAACAGTAATTTCTCCGCATTGCAAGGTGCAATTCTGAAATTTTTTGCTTTTTCCTGCTCCTCTTAGCATGATAAAGAAGATTCAAAGAGAGTGAGATGCCAGCTCCTTTCATTCAGTCAGTAGCTTCAATCATTTCTGGATGTTTTTCAATGGCAAAAATCAATGAATATTGTAAATGCACAAACTGTAATTTCTCCGCATTGCAAGGTGCAATTCTGAAATTTTTTGCTTTTTCCTGCTCCTCTTAGCATGATAAAGAAGATTCAAAGAGAGTGAGATGCCAGCTCCTTTCATTCAGTCAGTAGCTTCAATCATTTCTGGACGTTTTTCAATGGCAAAAACCAATGAATATTGTAAATGCACAAACAGTAATTTCTCCGCATTGCAAGGTGCAATTCTGAAATTTTTTGCTTTTTCCTGCTCCTCTTAGCATGATAAAGAAGATTCAAAGAGAGTGAGATGCCAGCTCCTTTCATTCAGTCAGTACCTTCAATCATTTCTGGACGTTTTTCAATGGCAAAAATCAATGAATATTGTAAATGCACAAACAGTAATTTCTCCGCATTGCAAGGTGCAATTCTGAAATTTTTTGCTTTTTCCCGCTCCTCTTAGCATGATAAAGAAGATTCAAAGAGAGTGAGGTGCCAGCTCCTTTCATTCAGTCAGTAGCTTCAAACATTTCTGGTATATGAATAACATGTTTTTCAATGGCAAAAATCAATGAATATTGTAAATGCACAAACAGTAATTTCTCCGCATTGCAAGGTGCAATTCTGAAATTTTTTGCTTTTTCCTGCTCCTCTTAGCATGATAAAGAAGATTCAAAGAGAGTGAGATGCCAGCTCCTTTCATTCAGTCAGTAGCTTCAATCATTTCTGGACGTTTTTCAATGGCAAAAATCAATGAATATTGTAAATGCACAAACAGCAATTTCTCCGCATTGCAAGGTGCAATTCTGAAATTTTTTGCTTTTTCCTGCTCCTCTTAGCATGATAAAGAAGATTCAAAGAGAGTGAGATGTCAGCTCCTTTCATTCAGTCAGTAGCTTCAAACATTTCTGGTATATGAATAACATGATGTTTTTCAATGGCAAAAATCAATGAATATTGTAAATGCACAAACAGTAATTTCTCCGCATTGCAAGGTGCAATTCTGAAATTTTTTGCTTTTTCCTGCTCCTCTTAGCATGATAAAGAAGATTCAAAGAGAGTGAGATGCCAGTTCCTTTCATTCAGTCAGTAGCTTCAATCATTTCTGGATGTTTTTCAATGGCAAAAATCAATGAATATTGTAAATGCACAAACAGTAATTTCTCCGCATTGCAAGGTGCAATTCTGAAATTTTTTGCTTTTTCCTGCTCCTCTTAGCATGATAAAGAAGATTCAAAGAGAGTGAGATGCCAGCTCCTTTCGTTCAGTCAGTAGCTTCAATCATTTCCGGACGTTTTTCAATGGCAAAAATCATTGAATATTATAAATGCACAAACAGTAATTTCTCCGCATTGCAAGGTGCAATTCTGAAATTTTTTACTTTTTCCTGCTCCTCTTAGCATGATAAAGAAGATTCAAAGAGAGTGAGATGCCAGCTCCTTTCATTCAGTCAGTAGCTTCAATCATTTCTGGTATATGAATAACATGATGTTTTTCAATGGCAAAAATCAATGAATATTGTAAATGCACAAACAGTAATTTCTCCGCATTGCAAGGTGCAATTCTGAAATTTTTTGCTTTTTCCTGCTCCTCTTAGCATGATAAAGAAGATTCAAAGAGAGTGAGATGCCAGCTCCTTTCATTCAGTCAGTAGCTTCAATCATTTCTGGATGTTTTTCAATGGCAAAAATCAATGAATATTGTAAATGCACAAACAGTAATTTCTCCGCATTGCAAGGTGCAATTCTGAAATTTTTTGCTTTTTCCTGCTCCTCTTAGCATGATAAAGAAGATTCAAAGAGAGTGAGATGCCAGCTCCTTTCGTTCAGTCAGTAGCTTCAATCATTTCTGGACGTTTTTCAATGGCAAAAATCATTGAATATTATAAATGCACAAACAGTAATTTCTCCGCATTGCAAGGTGCAATTCTGAAATTTTTTACTTTTTCCTGCTCCTCTTAGCATGATAAAGAAGAGTCAAAGAGAGTGAGATGCCAGCTCCTTTCATTCAGTCAGTAGCTTCAATCATTTCTGGTATATGAATAACATGATGTTTTTCAATGGCAAAAATCAATGAATATTGTAAATGCACAAACAGTAATTTCTCCGCATTGCAAGGTGCAATTCTGAAATTTTTTGCTTTTTCCTGCTCCTCTTAGCATGATAAAGAAGATTCAAAGAGAGTGAGATGCCAGCTCCTTTCATTCAGTCAGTAGCTTCAAACATTTCTGGTATATGAATAACATGATGTTTTTCAATGGCAAAAATCAATGAATATTGTAAATGCACAAACAGTAATTTCTCCGCATTGCAAGGTGCAAGTCTGAAATTTTTTGCTTTTTCCTGCTCCTCTTAGCATGATAAAGAAGATTCAAAGAGAGTGAGATGCCAGCTACTTTCATTCAGTCAGTAGCTTCAAACATTTCTGGTATATGAATAACATGATGTTTTTCAATGGCAAAAATCAATGAATATTGTAAATGCACAAACAGTAATTTCTCCGCATTGCAAGGTGCAAGTCTGAAATTTTTTGCTTTTTCCTGCTCCTCTTAGCATGATAAAGAAGATTCAAAGAGAGTGAGATGCCAGCTACTTTCATTCAGTCAGTAGCTTCAATCATTTCTGGACGTTTTTCAATGGTAAAAATCAATGAATATTGTAAATGCACAAACAGTAATTTCTCCACATTGCAAGGTGCAATTCTGAAATTTTTTGCTTTTTCCTGCTCCTCTTAGCATGATAAAGAAGATTCAAAGAGAGTGAGATGCCAGCTCCTTTCATTCAGTCAGTAGCTTCAAACATTTCTGGTATATGAATAACATGATGTTTTTCAATGGCAAAAATCAATGAATATTGTAAATGCACAAACAGTAATTTCTCCGCATTGCAAGGTGCAATTCTGAAATTTTTTGCTTTTTCCTGCTCCTCTTAGCATGATAAAGAAGATTCAAAGAGAGTGAGATGCCAGCTCCTTTCATTCAGTCAGTAGCTTCAATCATTTCTGGATGTTTTTCAATGGCAAAAATCAATGAATATTGTAAATGCACAAACTGTAATTTCTCCGCATTGCAAGGTGCAATTCTGAAATTTTTTGCTTTTTCCTGCTCCTCTTAGCATGATAAAGAAGATTCAAAGAGAGTGAGATGCCAGCTCCTTTCATTCAGTCAGTAGCTTCAATCATTTCTGGACGTTTTTCAATGGCAAAAACCAATGAATATTGTAAATGCACAAACAGTAATTTCTCCGCATTGCAAGGTGCAATTCTGAAATTTTTTGCTTTTTCCTGCTCCTCTTAGCATGATAAAGAAGATTCAAAGAGAGTGAGATGCCAGCTCCTTTCATTCAGTCAGTACCTTCAATCATTTCTGGACGTTTTTCAATGGCAAAAATCAATGAATATTGTAAATGCACAAACAGTAATTTCTCCGCATTGCAAGGTGCAATTCTGAAATTTTTTGCTTTTTCCTGCTCCTCTTAGCATGATAAAGAAGATTCAAAGAGAGTGAGATGCCAGCTCCTTTCATTCAGTCAGTAGCTTCAAACATTTCTGGTATATGAATAACATGATGTTTTTCAATGGCAAAAATCAATGAATATTGTAAATGCACAAACAGTAATTTCTCCGCATTGCAAGGTGCAATTCTGAAATTTTTTGCTTTTTCCTGCTCCTCTTAGCATGATAAAGAAGATTCAAAGAGAGTGAGATGCCAGCTCCTTTCATTCAGTCAGTAGCTTCAATCATTTCTGGATGTTTTTCATTGGCAAAAATCAATGAATATTGTATATGCACAAACAGTAATTTCTCCGCATTGCAAGGTGCAATTCTGAAATTTTTTGCTTTTTCCTGCTCTTCTTAGCATGATAAAGAAGATTCAAAGAGAGTGAGATGTCAGCTCCTTTCATTCAGTCAGTAGCTTCAAACATTTCTGGTATATGAATAACATGATGTTTTTCAATGGCAAAAATCAATGAATATTGTAAATGCACAAACAGTAATTTCTCCGCATTGCAAGGTGCAATTCTGAAATTTTTTGCTTTTTCCTGCTCCTCTTAGCATGATAAAGAAGATTCAAAGAGAGTGAGATGCCAGCTCCTTTCGTTCAGTCAGTAGCTTCAATCATTTCAGGACGTTTTTCAATGGCAAAAATCATTGAATATTATAAATGCACAAACAGTAATTTCTCCGCATTGCAAGGTGCAATTCTGAAATTTTTTTTACTTTTTCCTGCTCCTCTTAGCATGATAAAGAAGATTCAAAGAGA
Organism: Phyllobates terribilis; assembly: GCF_046119375.1. Taxonomy (NCBI): domain Eukaryota; kingdom Metazoa; phylum Chordata; class Amphibia; order Anura; family Dendrobatidae; genus Phyllobates; species Phyllobates terribilis. Next base: position 151,785 of record NW_027364725.1, read on the forward strand.
GTGAGATGCCAGCTCCTTTCATTCAGTCAGTAGCTTCAATCATTTCTGGTATATGAATAACATGATGTTTTTCAATGGCAAAAATCAATGAATATTGTAAATGCACAAACAGTAATTTCTCCGCATTGCAAGGTGCAAGTCTGAAATTTTTTGCTTTTTCCTGCTCCTCTTAGCATGATAAAGAAGATTCAAAGAGAGTGAGATGCCAGCTACTTTCATTCAGTCAGTAGCTTCAATCATTTCTGGACGTTTTTCAATGGTAAAAATCAATGAATATTGTAAATGCACAAACAGTAATTTCTCCACATTGCAAGGTGCAATTCTGAAATTTTTTGCTTTTTCCTGCTCCTCTTAGCATGATAAAGAAGATTCAAAGAGAGTGAGATGCCAGCTCCTTTCATTCAGTCAGTAGCTTCAAACATTTCTGGTATATGAATAACATGATGTTTTTCAATGGCAAAAATCAATGAATATTGTAAATGCACAAACAGTAATTTCTCCGCATTGCAAGGTGCAATTCTGAAATTTTTTGCTTTTTCCTGCTACTCTTAGCATGATAAAGAAGATTCAAAGAGAGTGAGGTGCCAGCTCCTTTCATTCAGTCAGTAGCTTCAAACATTTCTGGTATATGAATAACATGTTTTTCAATGGCAAAAATCAATGAATATTGTAAATGCACAAACAGTAATTTCTCCGCATTGCAAGGTGCAATTCTGAAATTTTTTGCTTTTTCCTGCTCCTCTTAGCATGATAAAGAAGATTCAAAGAGAGTGAGATGCCAGCTCCTTTCATTCAGTCAGTAGCTTCAATCATTTCTGGACGTTTTTCAATGGCAAAAATCAATGAATATTGTAAATGCACAAACAGTAATTTCTCCGCATTGCAAGGTGCAATTCTGAAATTTTTTGCTTTTTCCTGCTCCTCTTAGCATGATAAAGAAGATTCAAAGAGAGTGAGATGCCAGCTCCTTTCATTCAGTCAGTAGCTTCAAACATTTCTGGTATATGAATAACATGATGTTTTTCAATGGCAAAAATCAATGAATATTGTAAATGCACAAACAGTAATTTCTCCGCATTGCAAGGTGCAAGTCTGAAATTTTTTGCTTTTTCCTGCTCCTCTTAGCATGATAAAGAAGATTCAAAGAGAGTGAGATGCCAGCTACTTTCATTCAGTCAGTAGCTTCAATCATTTCTGGACGTTTTTCAATGGTAAAAATCAATGAATATTGTAAATGCACAAACAGTAATTTCTCCACATTGCAAGGTGCAATTCTGAAATTTTTTGCTTTTTCCTGCTCCTCTTAGCATGATAAAGAAGATTCAAAGAGAGTGAGATGCCAGCTCCTTTCATTCAGTCAGTAGCTTCAAACATTTCTGGTATATGAATAACATGATGTTTTTCAATGGCAAAAATCAATGAATATTGTAAATGCACAAACAGTAATTTCTCCGCATTGCAAGGTGCAATTCTGAAATTTTTTGCTTTTTCCTGCTCCTCTTAGCATGATAAAGAAGATTCAAAGAGAGTGAGATGCCAGCTCCTTTCATTCAGTCAGTAGCTTCAATCATTTCTGGATGTTTTTCAATGGCAAAAATCAATGAATATTGTAAATGCACAAACTGTAATTTCTCCGCATTGCAAGGTGCAATTCTGAAATTTTTTGCTTTTTCCTGCTCCTCTTAGCATGATAAAGAAGATTCAAAGAGAGTGAGATGCCAGCTCCTTTCATTCAGTCAGTAGCTTCAATCATTTCTGGACGTTTTTCAATGGCAAAAACCAATGAATATTGTAAATGCACAAACAGTAATTTCTCCGCATTGCAAGGTGCAATTCTGAAATTTTTTGCTTTTTCCTGCTCCTCTTAGCATGATAAAGAAGATTCAAAGAGAGTGAGATGCCAGCTCCTTTCATTCAGTCAGTACCTTCAATCATTTCTGGACGTTTTTCAATGGCAAAAATCAATGAATATTGTAAATGCACAAACAGTAATTTCTCCGCATTGCAAGGTGCAATTCTGAAATTTTTTGCTTTTTCCTGCTCCTCTTAGCATGATAAAGAAGATTCAAAGAGAGTGAGATGCCAGCTCCTTTCATTCAGTCAGTAGCTTCAAACATTTCTGGTATATGAATAACATGATGTTTTTCAATGGCAAAAATCAATGAATATTGTAAATGCACAAACAGTAATTTCTCCGCATTGCAAGGTGCAATTCTGAAATTTTTTGCTTTTTCCTGCTCCTCTTAGCATGATAAAGAAGATTCAAAGAGAGTGAGATGCCAGCTCCTTTCATTCAGTCAGTAGCTTCAATCATTTCTGGATGTTTTTCATTGGCAAAAATCAATGAATATTGTATATGCACAAACAGTAATTTCTCCGCATTGCAAGGTGCAATTCTGAAATTTTTTGCTTTTTCCTGCTCTTCTTAGCATGATAAAGAAGATTCAAAGAGAGTGAGATGTCAGCTCCTTTCATTCAGTCAGTAGCTTCAAACATTTCTGGTATATGAATAACATGATGTTTTTCAATGGCAAAAATCAATGAATATTGTAAATGCACAAACAGTAATTTCTCCGCATTGCAAGGTGCAATTCTGAAATTTTTTGCTTTTTCCTGCTCCTCTTAGCATGATAAAGAAGATTCAAAGAGAGTGAGATGCCAGCTCCTTTCGTTCAGTCAGTAGCTTCAATCATTTCAGGACGTTTTTCAATGGCAAAAATCATTGAATATTATAAATGCACAAACAGTAATTTCTCCGCATTGCAAGGTGCAATTCTGAAATTTTTTTTACTTTTTCCTGCTCCTCTTAGCATGATAAAGAAGATTCAAAGAGAGTGAGATGCCAGCTCCTTTCATTCAGTCAGTAGCTTCAATCATTTCTGGTATATGAATAACATGATGTTTTTCAATGGCAAAAATCAATGAATATTGTAAATGCACAAACAGTAATTTCTCCGCATTGCAAGGTGCAAGTCTGAAATTTTTTGCTTTTTCCTGCTCCTCTTAGCATGATAAAGAAGATTCAAAGAGAGTGAGATGCCAGCTACTTTCATTCAGTCAGTAGCTTCAATCATTTCTGGACGTTTTTCAATGGTAAAAATCAATGAATATTGTAAATGCACAAACAGTAATTTCTCCACATTGCAAGGTGCAATTCTGAAATTTTTTGCTTTTTCCTGCTCCTCTTAGCATGATAAAGAAGATTCAAAGAGAGTGAGATGCCAGCTCCTTTCATTCAGTCAGTAGCTTCAAACATTTCTGGTATATGAATAACATGATGTTTTTCAATGGCAAAAATCAATGAATATTGTAAATGCACAAACAGTAATTTCTCCGCATTGCAAGGTGCAATTCTGAAATTTTTTGCTTTTTCCTGCTACTCTTAGCATGATAAAGAAGATTCAAAGAGAGTGAGGTGCCAGCTCCTTTCATTCAGTCAGTAGCTTCAAACATTTCTGGTATATGAATAACATGTTTTTCAATGGCAAAAATCAATGAATATTGTAAATGCACAAACAGTAATTTCTCCGCATTGCAAGGTGCAATTCTGAAATTTTTTGCTTTTTCCTGCTCCTCTTAGCATGATAAAGAAGATTCAAAGAGAGTGAGATGCCAGCTCCTTTCATTCAGTCAGTAGCTTCAATCATTTCTGGACGTTTTTCAATGGCAAAAATCAATGAATATTGTAAATGCACAAACAGTAATTTCTCCGCATTGCAAGGTGCAATTCTGAAATTTTTTGCTTTTTCCTGCTCCTCTTAGCATGATAAAGAAGATTCAAAGAGAGTGAGATGTCAGCTCCTTTCATTCAGTCAGTAGCTTCAAACATTTCTGGTATATGAATAACATGATGTTTTTCAATGGCAAAAATCAATGAATATTGTAAATGCACAAACAGTAATTTCTCCGCATTGCAAGGTGCAATTCTGAAATTTTTTGCTTTTTCCTGCTCCTCTTAGCATGATAAAGAAGATTCAAAGAGAGTGAGATGCCAGCTCCTTTCATTCAGTCAGTAGCTTCAATCATTTCTGGATGTTTTTCAATGGCAAAAATCAATGAATATTGTAAATGCACAAACAGTAATTTCTCCGCATTGCAAGGTGCAATTCTGAAATTTTTTGCTTTTTCCCGCTCCTCTTAGCATGATAAAGAAGATTCAAAGAGAGTGGGGTGCCAGCTCCTTTCATTCAGTCAGTAGCTTCAAACATTTCTGGTATATGAATAACATGATGTTTTTCAATGGCAAAAATCAATGAATATTGTAAATGCACAAACAGTAATTTCTCCGCATTGCAAGGTGCAATTCTGAAATTTTTTGCTTTTTCCTGCTCCTCTTAGCATGATAAAGAAGATTCAAAGAGAGTGAGATGCCAGCTCCTTTCATTCAGTCAGTAGCTTCAATCATTTCTGGATGTTTTTCAATGGCAAAAATCAATGAATATTGTAAATGCACAAACAGTAATTTCTCCGCATTGCAAGGTGCAATTCTGAAATTTTTTGCTTTTTCCTGCTCCTCAGCATGATAAAGAAGATTCAAAGAGAGTGAGATGCCAGCTCCTTTCGTTCAGTCAGTAGCTTCAATCATTTCTGGACGTTTTTCAATGGCAAAAATCATTGAATATTATAAATGCACAAACAGTAATTTCTCCGCATTGCAAGGTGCAATTCTGAAATTTTTTACTTTTTCCTGCTCCTCTTAGCATGATAAAGAAGATTCAAAGAGAGTGAGATGCCAGCTCCTTTCATTCAGTCAGTAGCTTCAATCATTTCTGGTATATGAATAACATGATGTTTTTCAATGGCAAAAATCAATGAATATTGTAAATGCACAAACAGTAATTTCTCCGCATTGCAAGGTGCAATTCTGAAATTTTTTGCTTTTTCCTGCTCCTCTTAGCATGATAAAGAAGATTCAAAGAGAGTGAGATGCCAGCTCCTTTCATTCAGTCAGTAGCTTCAAACATTTCTGGTATATGAATAACATGATGTTTTTCAATGGCAAAAATCAATGAATATTGTAAATGCACAAACAGTAATTTCTCCGCATTGCAAGGTGCAAGTCTGAAATTTTTTGCTTTTTCCTGCTCCTCTTAGCATGATAAAGAAGATTCAAAGAGAGTGAGATGCCAGCTACTTTCATTCAGTCAGTAGCTTCAATCATTTCTGGACGTTTTTCAATGGTAAAAATCAATGAATATTGTAAATGCACAAACAGTAATTTCTCCACATTGCAAGGTGCAATTCTGAAATTTTTTGCTTTTTCCTGCTCCTCTTAGCATGATAAAGAAGATTCAAAGAGAGTGAGATGCCAGCTCCTTTCATTCAGTCAGTAGCTTCAAACATTTCTGGTATATGAATAACATGATGTTTTTCAATGGCAAAAATCAATGAATATTGTAAATGCACAAACAGTAATTTCTCCGCATTGCAAGGTGCAATTCTGAAATTTTTTGCTTTTTCCTGCTCCTCTTAGCATGATAAAGAAGATTCAAAGAGAGTGAGATGCCAGCTCCTTTCATTCAGTCAGTAGCTTCAAACATTTCTGGTATATGAATAACGATGTTTTTCAATGGCAAAAATCAATGAATATTGTAAATGCACAAACAGTAATTTCTCCGCATTGCAAGGTGCAAGTCTGAAATTTTTTGCTTTTTCCTGCTCCTCTTAGCATGATAAAGAAGATTCAAAGAGAGTGAGATGCCAGCTACTTTCATTCAGTCAGTAGCTTCAATCATTTCTGGACGTTTTTCAATGGTAAAAATCAATGAATATTGTAAATGCACAAACAGTAATTTCTCCACATTGCAAGGTGCAATTCTGAAATTTTTTGCTTTTTCCTGCTCCTCTTAGCATGATAAAGAAGATTCAAAGAGAGTGAGATGCCAGCTCCTTTCATTCAGTCAGTAGCTTCAATCATTTCTGGACGTTTTTCAATGGCAAAAACCAATGAATATTGTAAATGCACAAACAGTAATTTCTCCGCATTGCAAGGTGCAATTCTGAAATTTTTTGCTTTTTCCTGCTCCTCTTAGCATGATAAAGAAGATTCAAAGAGAGTGAGATGCCAGCTCCTTTCATTCAGTCAGTACCTTCAATCATTTCTGGACGTTTTTCAATGGCAAAAATCAATGAATATTGTAAATGCACAAACAGTAATTTCTCCGCATTGCAAGGTGCAATTCTGAAATTTTTTGCTTTTTCCCGCTCCTCTTAGCATGATAAAGAAGATTCAAAGAGAGTGAGGTGCCAGCTCCTTTCATTCAGTCAGTAGCTTCAAACATTTCTGGTATATGAATAACATGTTTTTCAATGGCAAAAATCAATGAATATTGTAAATGCACAAACAGTAATTTCTCCGCATTGCAAGGTGCAATTCTGAAATTTTTTGCTTTTTCCTGCTCCTCTTAGCATGATAAAGAAGATTCAAAGAGAGTGAGATGCCAGCTCCTTTCATTCAGTCAGTAGCTTCAATCATTTCTGGACGTTTTTCAATGGCAAAAATCAATGAATATTGTAAATGCACAAACAGTAATTTCTCCGCATTGCAAGGTGCAATTCTGAAATTTTTTGCTTTTTCCTGCTCCTCTTAGCATGATAAAGAAGATTCAAAGAGAGTGAGATGTCAGCTCCTTTCATTCAGTCAGTAGCTTCAAACATTTCTGGTATATGAATAACATGATGTTTTTCAATGGCAAAAATCAATGAATATTGTAAATGCACAAACAGTAATTTCTCCGCATTGCAAGGTGCAATTCTGAAATTTTTTGCTTTTTCCTGCTCCTTTTAGCATGATAAAGAAGATTCAAAGAGAGTGAGATGCCAGCTCCTTTCATTCAGTCAGTAGCTTCAATCATTTCTGGATGTTTTTCAATGGCAAAAATCAATGAATATTGTAAATGCACAAACAGTAATTTCTCCGCATTGCAAGGTGCAATTCTGAAATTTTTTGCTTTTTCCTGCTCCTCTTAGCATGATAAAGAAGATTCAAAGAGAGTGAGATGCCAGCTCCTTTCGTTCAGTCAGTAGCTTCAATCATTTCTGCACGTTTTTCAATGGCAAAAATCATTGAATATTATAAATGCACAAACAGTAATTTCTCCGCATTGCAAGGTGCAATTCTGAAATTTTTTGCTTTTTCCCGCTCCTCTTAGCATGATAAAGAAGATTCAAAGAGAGTGAGGTGCCAGCTCCTTTCATTCAGTCAGTAGCTTCAAACATTTCTGGTATATGAATAACATGTTTTTCAATGGCAAAAATCAATGAATATTGTAAATGCACAAACAGTAATTTCTCCGCATTGCAAGGTGCAATTCTGAAATTTTTTGCTTTTTCCTGCTCCTCTTAGCATGATAAAGAAGATTCAAAGAGAGTGAGATGCCAGCTCCTTTCATTCAGTCAGTAGCTTCAATCATTTCTGGACGTTTTTCAATGGCAAAAATCAATGAATATTGTAAATGCACAAACAGTAATTTCTCCGCATTGCAAGGTGCAATTCTGAAATTTTTTGCCTTTTCCTGCTCCTCTTAGCATGATAAAGAAGATTCAAAGAGAGTGAGATGCCAGCTCCTTTCATTCAGTCAGTAGCTTCAAACATTTCTGGTATATGAATAACATGATGTTTTTCAATGGCAAAAATCAATGAATATTGTAAATGCACAAACAGTAATTTCTCCGCATTGCAAGGTGCAATTCTGAAATTTTTTGCTTTTTCCTGCTCCTCTTAGCATGATAAAGAAGATTCAAAGAGAGTGAGATGCCAGCTCCTTTCATTCAGTCAGTAGCTTCAATCATTTCTGGATGTTTTTCAATGGCAAAAATCAATGAATATTGTAAATGCACAAACAGTAATTTCTCCGCATTGCAAGGTGCAATTCTGAAATTTTTTGCTTTTTCCTGCTCCTCTTAGCATGATAAAGAAGATTCAAAGAGAGTGAGATGCCAGCTCCTTTCGTTCAGTCAGTAGCTTCAATCATTTCTGGACGTTTTGCAATGGCAAAAATCATTGAATATTATAAATGCACAAACAGTAATTTCTCCGCATTGCAAGGTGCAATTCTGAAATTTTATACTTTTTCCTGCTCCTCTTAGCATGATAAAGAAGATTCAAAGAGAGTGAGATGCCAGCTCCTTTCATTCAGTCAGTAGCTTCAAACATTTCTGGTATATGAATAACATGATGTTTTTCAATGGCAAAAATCAATGAATATTGTAAATGCACAAACAGTAATTTCTCCGCATTGCAAGGTGCAAGTCTGAAATTTTTTGCTTTTTCCTGCTCCTCTTAGCATGATAAAGAAGATTCAAAGAGAGTGAGATGCCAGCTACTTTCATTCAGTCAGTAGCTTCAATCATTTCTGGACGTTTTTCAATGGTAAAAATCAATGAATATTGTAAATGCACAAACAGTAATTTCTCCACATTGCAAGGTGCAATTCTGAAATTTTTTGCTTTTTCCTGCTCCTCTTAGCATGATAAAGAAGATTCAAAGAGAGTGAGATGCCAGCTCCTTTCATTCAGTCAGTAGCTTCAAACATTTCTGGTATATGAATAACATGATGTTTTTCAATGGCAAAAATCAATGAATATTGTAAATGCACAAACAGTAATTTCTCCGCATTGCAAGGTGCAATTCTGAAATTTTTTGCTTTTTCCTGCTCCTCTTAGCATGATAAAGAAGATTCAAAGAGAGTGAGATGCCAGCTCCTTTCATTCAGTCAGTAGCTTCAATCATTTCTGGATGTTTTTCAATGGCAAAAATCAATGAATATTGTAAATGCACAAACTGTAATTTCTCCGCATTGCAAGGTGCAATTCTGAAATTTTTTGCTTTTCCTGCTCCTCTTAGCATGATAAAGAAGATTCAAAGAGAGTGAGATGCCAGCTCCTTTCATTCAGTCAGTAGCTTCAATCATTTCTGGACGTTTTTCAATGGCAAAAATCAATGAATATTGTAAATGCACAAACAGTAATTTCTCCGCATTGCAAGGTGCAAGTCTGAAATTTTTTGCTTTTTCCTGCTCCTCTTAGCATGATAAAGAAGATTCAAAGAGAGTGAGATGCCAGCTACTTTCATTCAGTCAGTAGCTTCAATCATTTCTGGACGTTTTTCAATGGTAAAAATCAATGAATATTGTAAATGCACAAACAGTAATTTCTCCACATTGCAAGGTGCAATTCTGAAATTTTTTGCTTTTTCCTGCTCCTCTTAGCATGATAAAGAAGATTCAAAGAGAGTGAGATGCCAGCTCCTTTCATTCAGTCAGTAGCTTCAAACATTTCTGGTATATGAATAACATGATGTTTTTCAATGGCAAAAATCAATGAATATTGTAAATGCACAAACAGTAATTTCTCCGCATTGCAAGGTGCAATTCTGAAATTTTTTGCTTTTTCCTGCTCCTCTTAGCATGATAAAGAAGATTCAAAGAGAGTGAGATGCCAGCTCCTTTCATTCAGTCAGTAGCTTCAATCATTTCTGGATGTTTTTCAATGGCAAAAATCAATGAATATTGTAAATGCACAAACTGTAATTTCTCCGCATTGCAAGGTGCAATTCTGAAATTTTTTGCTTTTCCTGCTCCTCTTAGCATGATAAAGAAGATTCAAAGAGAGTGAGATGCCAGCTCCTTTCATTCAGTCAGTAGCTTCAATCATTTCTGGACGTTTTTCAATGGCAAAAATCAATGAATATTGTAAATGCACAAACAGTAATTTCTCCGCATTGCAAGGTGCAATTCTGAAATTTTTTGCTTTTTCCTGCTCCTCTTAGCATGATAAAGAAGATTCAAAGAGAGTGAGATGTCAGCTCCTTTCATTCAGTCAGTAGCTTCAAACATTTCTGGTATATGAATAACATGATGTTTTTCAATGGCAAAAATCAATGAATATTGTAAATGCACAAACAGTAATTTCTCCGCATTGCAAGGTGCAATTCTGAAATTTTTTGCTTTTTCCTGCTCCTCTTAGCATGATAAAGAAGATTCAAAGAGAGTGAGATGCCAGCTCCTTTCATTCAGTCAGTAGCTTCAATCATTTCTGGATGTTTTTCAATGGCAAAAATCAATGAATATTGTAAATGCACAAACAGTAATTTCTCCGCATTGCAAGGTGCAATTCTGAAATTTTTTGCTTTTTCCTGCTCCTCTTAGCATGATAAAGAAGATTCAAAGAGAGTGAGATGCCAGCTCCTTTCGTTCAGTCAGTAGCTTCAATCATTTCTGGACGTTTTTCAATGGCAAAAATCATTGAATATTATAAATGCACAAACAGTAATTTCTCCGCATTGCAAGGTGCAATTCTGAAATTTTTTGCTTTTTCCCGCTCCTCTTAGCATGATAAAGAAGATTCAAAGAGAGTGAGGTGCCAGCTCCTTTCATTCAGTCAGTAGCTTCAAACATTTCTGGTATATGAATAACATGTTTTTCAATGGCAAAAATCAATGAATATTGTAAATGCACAAACAGTAATTTCTCCGCATTGCAAGGTGCAATTCTGAAATTTTTTGCTTTTTCCTGCTCCTTTAAGCATGATAAAGAAGATTCAAAGAGAGTGAGATGCCAGCTCCTTTCATTCAGTCAGTAGCTTCAATCATTTCTGGACGTTTTTCAATGGCAAAAATCAATGAATATTGTAAATGCACAAACAGTAATTTCTCCGCATTGCAAGGTGCAATTCTGAAATTTTTTGCTTTTTCCTGCTCCTCTTAGCATGATAAAGAAGATTCAAAGAGAGTGAGATGTCAGCTCCTTTCATTCAGTCAGTAGCTTCAAACATTTCTGGTATATGAATAACATGATGTTTTTCAATGGCAAAAATCAATGAATATTGTAAATGCACAAACAGTAATTTTTCCGCATTGCAAGGTGCAATTCTGAAATTTTTTGCTTTTTCCTGCTCCTCTTAGCATGATAAAGAAGATTCAAAGAGAGTGAGATGCCAGCTCCTTTCATTCAGTCAGTAGCTTCAATCATTTCTGGATGTTTTTCAATGGCAAAAATCAATGAATATTGTAAATGCACAAACAGTAATTTCTCCGCATTGCAAGGTGCAATTCTGAAATTTTTTGCTTTTTCCTGCTCTTCTTAGCATGATAAAGAAGATTCAAAGAGAGTGAGATGCCAGCTCCTTTCGTTCAGTCAGTAGCTTCAATCATTTCTGGACGTTTTTCAATGGCAAAAATCATTGAATATTATAAATGCACAAACAGTAATTTCTCCGCATTGCAAGGTGCAATTCTGAAATTTTTTACTTTTTCCTGCTCCTCTTAGCATGATAAAGAAGATTCAAAGAGAGTGAGATGCCAGCTCCTTTCATTCAGTCAGTAGCTTCAATCATTTCTGGTATATGAATAACATGATGTTTTTCAATGGCAAAAATCAATGAATATTGTAAATGCACAAACAGTAATTTCTCCGCATTGCAAGGTGCAATTCTGAAATTTTTTGCTTTTTCCTGCTCCTCTTAGCATGATAAAGAAGATTCAAAGAGAGTGAGATGCCAGCTCCTTTCATTCAGTCAGTAGCTTCAAACATTTCTGGTATATGAATAACATGATGTTTTTCAATGGCAAAAATCAATGAATATTGTAAATGCACAAACAGTAATTTCTCCGCATTGCAAGGTGCAAGTCTGAAATTTTTTGCTTTTTCCTGCTCCTCTTAGCATGATAAAGAAGATTCAAAGAGAGTGAGATGCCAGCTACTTTCATTCAGTCAGTAGCTTCAATCATTTCTGGACGTTTTTCAATGGTAAAAATCAATGAATATTGTAAATGCACAAACAGTAATTTCTCCACATTGCAAGGTGCAATTCTGAAATTTTTTGCTTTTTCCTGCTCCTCTTAGCATGATAAAGAAGATTCATAGAGAGTGAGATGCCAGCTCCTTTCATTCAGTCAGTAGCTTCAAACATTTCTGGTATATGAATAACATGATGTTTTTCAATGGCAAAAATCAATGAATATTGTAAATGCACAAACAGTAATTTCTCCGCATTGCAAGGTGCAATTCTGAAATTTTTTGCTTTTTCCTGCTCCTCTTAGCATGATAAAGAAGATTCAAAGAGAGTGAGATGCCAGCTCCTTTCATTCAGTCAGTAGCTTCAAACATTTCTGGTATATGAATAACATGATGTTTTTCAATGGCAAAAATCAATGAATATTGTAAATGCACAAACAGTAATTTCTCCGCATTGCAAGGTGCAAGTCTGAAATTTTTTGCTTTTTCCTGCTCCTCTTAGCATGATAAAGAAGATTCAAAGAGAGTGAGATGCCAGCTACTTTCATTCAGTCAGTAGCTTCAATCATTTCTGGACGTTTTTCAATGGTAAAAATCAATGAATATTGTAAATGCACAAACAGTAATTTCTCCACATTGCAAGGTGCAATTCTGAAATTTTTTGCTTTTTCCTGCTCCTCTTAGCATGATAAAGAAGATTCAAAGAGAGTGAGATGCCAGCTCCTTTCATTCAGTCAGTAGCTTCAAACATTTCTGGTATATGAATAACATGATGTTTTTCAATGGCAAAAATCAATGAATATTGTAAATGCACAAACAGTAATTTCTCCGCATTGCAAGGTGCTATTCTGAAATTTTTTGCTTTTTCCTGCTCCTCTTAGCATGATAAAGAAGATTCAAAGAGAGTGAGATGCCAGCTCCTTTCATTCAGTCAGTAGCTTCAATCATTTCTGGATGTTTTTCAATGGCAAAAATCAATGAATATTGTAAATGCACAAACTGTAATTTCTCCGCATTGCAAGGTGCAATTCTGAAATTTTTTGCTTTTTCCTGCTCCTCTTAGCATGATAAAGAAGATTCAAAGAGAGTGAGATGCCAGCTCCTTTCATTCAGTCAGTAGCTTCAATCATTTCTGGACGTTTTTCAATGGCAAAAATCAATGAATATTGTAAATGCACAAACAGTAATTTCTCCGCATTGCAAGGTGCAATTCTGAAATTTTTTGCTTTTTCCTGCTCCTCTTAGCATGATAAAGAAGATTCAAAGAGAGTGAGATGCCAGCTCCTTTCATTCAGTCAGTACCTTCAATCATTTCTGGACGTTTTTCAATGGCAAAAATCAATGAATATTGTAAATGCACAAACAGTAATTTCTCCGCATTGCAAGGTGCAATTCTGAAATTTTTTGCTTTTTCCCGCTCCTCTTAGCATGATAAAGAAGATTCAAAGAGAGTGAGGTGCCAGCTCCTTTCATTCAGTCAGTAGCTTCAAACATTTCAGGTATATGAATAACATGTTTTTCAATGGCAAAAATCAATGAATATTGTAAATGCACAAACAGTAATTTCTCCGCATTGCAAGGTGCAATTCTGAAATTTTTTGCTTTTTCCTGCTCCTCTTAGCATGATAAAGAAGATTCAAAGAGAGTGAGATGCCAGCTCCTTTCATTCAGTCAGTAGCTTCAATCATTTCTGGACGTTTTTCAATGGCAAAAATCAATGAATATTGTAAATGCACAAACAGTAATTTCTCCGCATTGCAAGGTGCAATTCTGAAATTTTTTGCTTTTTCCTGCTCCTCTTAGCATGATAAAGAAGATTCAAAGAGAGTGAGATGCCAGCTCCTTTCATTCAGTCAGTAGCTTCAATCATTTCTGGACGTTTTTCAATGGCAAAAATCAATGAATATTGTAAATGCACAAACAGTAATTTCTCCGCATTGCAAGGTGCAATTCTGAAATTTTTTGCTTTTTCCTGCTCCTCTTAGCATGATAAAGAAGATTCAAAGAGAGTGAGATGCCAGCTCCTTTCATTCAGTCAGTAGCTTCAAACATTTCTGGTATATGAATAACATGATGTTTTTCAATGGCAAAAATCAATGAATATTGTAAATGCACAAACAGTAATTTCTCCGCATTGCAAGGTGCAAGTCTGAAATTTTTTGCTTTTTCCTGCTCCTCTTAGCATGATAAAGAAGATTCAAAGAGAGTGAGATGCCAGCTACTTTCATTCAGTCAGTAGCTTCAATCATTTCTGGACGTTTTTCAATGGTAAAAATCAATGAATATTGTAAATGCACAAACAGTAATTTCTCCACATTGCAAGGTGCAATTCTGAAATTTTTTGCTTTTTCCTGCTCCTCTTAGCATGATAAAGAAGATTCAAAGAGAGTGACATGCCAGCTCCTTTCATTCAGTCAGTAGCTTCAAACATTTCTGATATATGAATAACATGATGTTTTTCAATGGCAAAAATCAATGAATATTGTAAATGCACAAACAGTAATTTCTCCGCATTGCAAGGTGCAATTCTGAAATTTTTTGCTTTTTCCTGCTCCTCTTAGCATGATAAAGAAGATTCAAAGAGAGTGAGATGCCAGCTCCTTTCATTCAGTCAGTAGCTTCAAACATTTCTGGTATATGAATAACATGATGTTTTTCAATGGCAAAAATCAATGAATATTGTAAATGCACAAACAGTAATTTCTCCGCATTGCAAGGTGCAATTCTGAAATTTTTTGCTTTTTCCTGCTCCTCTTAGCATGATAAAGAAGATTCAAAGAGAGTGAGATGCCAGCTCCTTTCATTCAGTCAGTAGCTTCAATCATTTCTGGACGTTTTTCAATGGCAAAAATCAATGAATATTCTAAATGCACAAACAGTAATTTCTCCGCATTGCAAGGTGCAATTCTGAAATTTTTTGCTTTTTCCTGCTCCTCTTAGCATGATAAAGAAGATTCAAAGAGAGTGAGATGTCAGCTCCTTTCATTCAGTCATTAGCTTCAAACATTTCTGGTATATGAATAACATGATGTTTTTCAATGGCAAAAATCAATGAATATTGTAAATGCACAAACAGTAATTTCTCCGCATTGCAAGGTGCAATTCTGAAATTTTTTGCTTTTTCCTGCTCCTCTTAGCATGATAAAGAAGATTCAAAGAGAGTGAGATGCCAGCTCCTTTCGTTCAGTCAGTAGCTTCAATCATTTCTGGACGTTTTTCAATGGCAAAAATCATTGAATATTATAAATGCACAAACAGTAATTTCTCCGCATTGCAAGGTGCAATTCTGAAATTTTTTACTTTTTCCTGCTCCTCTTAGCATGATAAAGAAGATTCAAAGAGAGTGAGATGCCAGCTCCTTTCATTCAGTCAGTAGCTTCAATCATTTCTGGTATATGAATAACATGATGTTTTTCAATGGCAAAAATCAATGAATATTGTAAATGCACAAACAGTAATTTCTCCGCATTGCAAGGTGCAATTCTGAAATTTTTTGCTTTTTCCTGCTCCTCTTAGCATGATAAAGAAGATTCAAAGAGAGTGAGATGCCAGCTCCTTTCATTCAGTCAGTAGCTTCAATCATTTCTGGACGTTTTTCAATGGCAAAAATCAATGAATATTGTAAATGCACAAACAGTAATTTCTCCGCATTGCAAGGTGCAATTCTGAAATTTTTTGCTTTTTCCTGCTCCTCTTAGCATGATAAACAAGATTCAAAGAGAGTGAGATGCCAGCTCCTTTCATTCAGTCAGTAGCTTCAATCATTTCTGGACGTTTTTCAATGGCAAAAATCAATGAATATTGTAAATGCACAAACAGTAATTTCTCCGCATTGCAAGGTGCAATTCTGAAATTTTTTGCTTTTTCCTGCTCCTCTTAGCATGATAAAGAAGATTCAAAGAGAGTGAGATGCCAGCTCCTTTCATTCAGTCAGTAGCTTCAATCATTTCTGGACGTTTTTCAATGGCAAAAATCAATGAATATTGTAAATGCACAAACAGTAATTTCTCCGCATTGCAAGGTGCAATTCTGAAATTTTTTGCTTTTTCCTGCTCCTCTTAGCATGATAAAGAAGATTCAAAGAGAGTGAGATGCCAGCTCCTTTCATTCAGTCAGTAGCTTCAATCATTTCTGGTATATGAATAACATGATGTTTTTCAATGGCAAAAATCAATGAATATTGTAAATGCACAAACAGTAATTTCTCCGCATTGCAAGGTGCAATTCTGAAATTTTTTGCTTTTTCCTGCTCCTCTTAGCATGATAAAGAAGATTCAAAGAGAGTGAGATGCCAGCTCCTTTCATTCAGTCAGTAGCTTCAATCATTTCTGGACGTTTTTCAATGGCAAAAATCAATGAATATTGTAAATGCACAAACAGTAATTTCTCCGCATTGCAAGGTGCAATTCTGAAATTTTTTGCTTTTTCCTGCTCCTCTTAGCATGATAAACATGATTCAAAGAGAGTGAGTTGCCAGCTCCTTTCATTCAGTCAGTAGCTTCAATCATTTCTGGACGTTTTTCAATTGCAAAAATCAATGAATATTGTAAATGCACAAACAGTAATTTCTCCGCATTGCAAGGTGCAATTCTGAAATTTTTTGCTTTTTCCTGCTCCTCTTAGCATGATAAAGACGATTCAAAGAGAGTGAGATGCCAGCTACTTTCATTCAGTCAGTAGCTTCAATCATTTCTGGTATATGAATAACATGATGTTTTTCAATGGCAAAAATCAATGAATATTGTAAATGCACAAACAGTAATTTCTCCGCATTGCAAGGTGCAATTCTGAAATTTTTTACTTTTTCCTGCTCCTCTTAGCATGATAAAGAAGATTCAAAGAGAGTGAGGTGCCAGCTCCTTTCATTCAGTCAGTAGCTTCAAACATTTCTGGTATATGAATAACATGTTTTTCAATGGCAAAAATCAATGAATATTGTAAATGCACAAACAGTAATTTCTCCGCATTGCAAGGTGCAATTGTGAAATTTTTTGCTTTTTCCTGCTCCTCTTAGCATGATAAAGAAGATTCAAAGAGAGTGAGATGCCAGCTCCTTTCATTCAGTCAGTAGCTTCAATCATTTCTGGACGTTTTTCAATGGCAAAAATCAATGAATATTGTAAATGCACAAACAGTAATTTCTCCGCATTGCAAGGTGCAATTCTGAAATTTTTTGCTTTTTCCTGCTCCTCTTAGCATGATAAAGAAGATTCAAAGAGAGTGAGATGCCAGCTCCTTTCATTCAGTCAGTAGCTTCAAACATTTCTGGTATATGAATAACATGATGTTTTTCAATGGCAAAAATCAATGAATATTGTAAATGCACAAACAGTAATTTCTCCGCATTGCAAGGTGCAAGTCTGAAATTTTTTGCTTTTTCCTGCTCCTCTTAGCATGATAAAGAAGATTCAAAGAGAGTGAGATGCCAGCTACTTTCATTCAGTCAGTAGCTTCAATCATTTCTGGACGTTTTTCAATGGTAAAAATCAATGAATATTGTAAATGCACAAACAGTAATTTCTCCACATTGCAAGGTGCAATTCTGCAATTTTTTGCTTTTTCCTGCTCCTCTTAGCATGATAAAGAAGATTCAAAGAGAGTGAGATGCCAGCTCCTTTCATTCAGTCAGTAGCTTCAAACATTTCTGGTATATGAATAACATGATGTTTTCAATGGCAAAAATCAATGAATATTGTAAATGCACAAACAGTAAATTCTCCGCATTGCAAGGTGCAATTCTGAAATTTTTTGCTTTTTCCTGCTCCTCTTAGCATGATAAAGAAGATTCAAAGAGAGTGAGATGCCAGCTCCTTTCATTCAGTCAGTAGCTTCAAACATTTCTGGTATATGAATAACATGATGTTTTTCAATGGCAAAAATCAATGAATATTGTAAATGCACAAACAGTAATTTCTCCGCATTGCAAGGTGCAAGTCTGAAATTTTTTGCTTTTTCCTGCTCCTCTTAGCATGATAAAGAAGATTCAAAGAGAGTGAGAAGCCAGCTACTTTCATTCAGTCAGTAGATTCAATCATTTCTGGACGTTTTTCAATGTTAAAAATCAATGAATATTGTAAATGCACAAACAGTAATTTCTCCACATTGCAAGGTGCAATTCTGAAATTTTTTGCTTTTTCCTGCTCCTCTTAGCATGATAATGAAGATTCAAAGAGAGTGAGATGCCAGCTCCTTTCATTCAGTCAGTAGCTTCAAACATTTCTGGTATATGAATAACATGATGTTTTTCAATGGCAAAAATCAATGAATATTGTAAATGCACAAACAGTAATTTCTCCGCATTGCAAGGTGCAATTCTGAAATTTTTTGCTTTTTCCTGCTCCTCTTAGCATGATAAAGAAGATTCAAAGAGAGTGAGATGCCAGCTCCTTTCATTCAGTCAGTAGCTTCAATCATTTCTGGATGTTTTTCAATGGCAAAAATCAATGAATATTGTAAATGCACAAACTGTAATTTCTCCGCATTGCAAGGTGCAATTCTGAAATTTTTTACTTTTTCCTGCTCCTCTTAGCATGATAAAGAAGATTCAAAGAGAGTGAGATGCCAGCTCCTTTCATTCAGTCAGTAGCTTCAATCATTTCTGGACGTTTTTCAATGGCAAAAATCAATGAATATTGTAAATGCACAAACAGTAATTTCTCCGCATTGCAAGGTGCAATTCTGAATTTTTTTGCTTTTTCCCGCTCCGCTTAGCATGATAAAGAAGATTCAAAGAGAATGAGGTGCCAGCTCCTTTCATTCAGTCAGTAGCTTCAAACATTTCTGGTATATGAATAACATGTTTTTCAATGGCAAAAATCAATGAATATTGTAAATGCACAAACAGTAATTTCTCCGCATTGCAAGGTGCAATTCTGAAATTTTTTGCTTTTTCCTGCTCCGCTTAGCATGATAAAGAAGATTCAAAGAGAGTGAGATGCCAGCTCCTTTCATTCAGTCAGTAGCTTCAAACATTTCTGGTATATGAATAACATGATGTTTTTCAATGTCAAAAATCAATGAATATTGTAAATGCACAAACAGTAATTTCTCCGCATTGCAAGGTGCAATTCTGAAATTTTTTGCTTTTTCCTGCTCCTCTTAGCATGATAAAGAAGATTCAAAGAGAGTGAGATGCCAGCTCCTTTCATTCAGTCAGTAGCTTCAAACATTTCTGGTATATGAATAACATGATGTTTTTCAATGGCAAAAATCAATGAATATTGTAAATGCACAAACAGTAATTTCTCCGCATTGCAAGGTGCAATTCTGAAATTTTTTGCTTTTTCCTGCTCCTCTTAGCATGATAAAGAATATTCAAAGAGAGTGAGATGCCAGCTCCTTTCATTCAGTCAGTAGCTTCAATCATTTCTGGTATATGAATAACATGATGTTTTTCAATGGCAAAAATCAATGAATATTGTAAATGCACAAACAGTAATTTCTCCGCATTGCAAGGTGCAATTCTGAAATTTTTTGCTTTTTCCTGCTCCTCTTAGCATGATAAAGAAGATTCAAAGAGAGTGAGATGCCAGCTCCTTTCATTCAGTCAGTAGCTTCAATCATTTCTGGACGTTTTTCAATGGCAAAAATCAATGAATATTGTAAATGCACAAACAGTAATTTCTCCGCATTGCAAGGTGCAATTCTGAAATTTTTTGCTTTTTCCTGCTCCTCTTAGCATGATAAAGAAGATTCAAAGAGAGTGAGATGCCAGCTACTTTCATTCAGTCAGTAGCTTCAAACATTTCTGGTATATGAATAACATAATGTTTTTCAATGGCAAAAATCAATGAATATTGTAAATGCACAAACAGTAATTTCTCCGCATTGCAAGGTGCAAGTCTGAAATTTTTTGCTTTTTCCTGCTCCTCTTAGCATGATAAAGAAGATTCAAAGAGAGTGAGATGCCAGCTACTTTCATTCAGTCAGTAGCTTCAATCATTTCTGGACGTTTTTCAATGGTAAAAATCAATGAATATTGTAAATGCACAAACAGTAATTTCTCCACATTGCAAGGTGCAATTCTGAAATTTTTTGCTTTTTCCTGCTCCTCTTAGCATGATAAAGAAGATTCAAAGAGAGTGAGATGCCAGCTCCTTTCATTCAGTCAGTAGCTTCAAACATTTCTGGTATATGAATAACATGATGTTTTTCAATGGCAAAAATCAATGAATATTGTAAATGCACAAACAGTAATTTCTCCGCATTGCAAGGTGCAATTCTGAAATTTTTTGCTTTTTCCTGCTCCTCTTAGCATGATAAAGAACATTCAAAGAGAGTGAGATGCCAGCTCCTTTCATTCAGTCAGTAGCTTCAATCATTTCTGGATGTTTTTCAATGGCAAAAATCAATGAATATTGTAAATGCACAAACTGTAATTTCTCCGCATTGCAAGGTGCAATTCTGAAATTTTTTGCTTTTTCCTGCTCCTCTTAGCATGATAAAGAAGATTCAAAGAGAGTGAGATGCCAGCTCCTTTCATTCAGTCAGTAGCTTCAATCATTTCTGGACGTTTTTCAATGGCAAAAATCAATGAATATTGTAAATGCACAAACAGTAATTTCTCCGCATTGCAAGGTGCAATTCTGAAATTTTTTGCTTTTTCCTGCTCCTCTTAGCATGATAAAGAAGATTCAAAGAGAGTGAGATGCCAGCTCCTTTCATTCAGTCAGTACCTTCAATCATTTCTGGACGTTTTTCAATGGCAAAAATCAATGAATATTGTAAATGCACAAACAGTAATTTCTCCGCATTGCAAGGTGCAATTCTGAAATTTTTTGCTTTTTCCCGCTCCTCTTAGCATGATAAAGAAGATTCAAAGAGAGTGAGGTGCCAGCTCCTTTCATTCAGTCAGTAGCTTCAAACATTTCTGGTATATGAATAACATGTTTTTCAATGGCAAAAATCAATGAATATTGTAAATGCACAAACAGTAATTTCTCCGCATTGCAAGGTGCAATTCTGAAATTTTTTGATTTTTCCTGCTCCTCTTAGCATGATAAAGAAGATTCAAAGAGAGTGAGATGCCAGCTCCTTTCATTCAGTCAGTAGCTTCAATCATTTCTGGACGTTTTTCAATGGCAAAAATCAATGAATATTGTAAATGCACAAACAGTAATTTCTCCGCATTGCAAGGTGCAATTCTGAAATTTTTTGCTTTTTCCTGCTCCTCTTAGCATGATAAAGAAGATTCAAAGAGAGTGAGATGCCAGCTCCTTTCATTCAGTCAGTAGCTTCAAACATTTCTGGTATATGAATAACATGATGTTTTTCAATGGCAAAAATCAATGAATATTGTAAATGCACAAACAGTAATTTCTCCGCATTGCAAGGTGCAATTCTGAAATTTTTTGCTTTTTCCTGCTCCTCTTAGCATGATAAAGAAGATTCAAAGAGAGTGAGATGCCAGCTCCTTTCATTCAGTCAGTAGCTTCAAACATTTCTGGTATATGAATAAAATGATGTTTTTCAATGGCAAAAATCAATGAATATTGTAAATGCACAAACAGTAATTTCTCCGCATTGCAAGGTGCAAGTCTGAAATTTTTTGCTTTTTCCTGCTCCTCTTAGCATGATAAAGAAGATTCAAAGAGAGTGAGATGCCAGCTACTTTCATTCAGTCAGTAGCTTCAATCATTTCTGGACGTTTTTCAATGGTAAAAATCAATGAATATTGTAAATGCACAAACAGTAATTTCTCCACATTGCAAGGTGCAATTCTGAAATTTTTTGCTTTTTCCTGCTCCTCTTAGCATGATAAAGAAGATTCAAAGAGAGTGAGATGCCAGCTCCTTTCATTCAGTCAGTAGCTTCAAACATTTCTGGTATATGAATAACATGATGTTTTTCAATGGCAAAAATCAATGAATATTGTAAATGCACAAACAGTAATTTCTCCGCATTGCAAGGTGCAATTCTGAAATTTTTTGCTTTTTCCTGCTCCTCTTAGCATGATAAAGAAGATTCAAAGAGAGTGAGATGCCAGCTCCTTTCATTCAGTCAGTAGCTTCAATCATTTCTGGATGTTTTTCAATGGCAAAAATCAATGAATATTGTAAATGCACAAACTGTAATTTCTCCGCATTGCAAGGTGCAATTCTGAAATTTTTTGCTTTTTCCTGCTCCTCTTAGCATGTTAAAGAAGATTCAAAGAGAGTGAGATGCCAGCTCCTTTCATTCAGTCAGTAGCTTCAATCATTTCTGGACGTTTTTCAGTGGCAAAAATCAATGAATATTGTAAATGCACAAACAGTAATTTCTCCGCATTGCAAGGTGCAATTCTGAAATTTTTTGCTTTTTCCTGCTCCTC
The DNA here is from genome assembly GCF_046119375.1 of Phyllobates terribilis. Classification (NCBI taxonomy): domain Eukaryota; kingdom Metazoa; phylum Chordata; class Amphibia; order Anura; family Dendrobatidae; genus Phyllobates; species Phyllobates terribilis. The sequence goes on from NW_027364725.1 coordinate 173,829, forward strand.
TTAGCATGATAAAGAAGATTCAAAGAGAGTGAGATGCCAGCTCCTTTCATTCAGTCAGTACCTTCAATCATTTCTGGACGTTTTTCAATGGCAAAAATCAATGAATATTGTAAATGCACAAACAGTAATTTCTCCGCATTGCAAGGTGCAAGTCTGAAATTTTTTGCTTTTTCCTGCTCCTCTTAGCATGATAAAGAAGATTCAAAGAGAGTGAGATGCCAGCTACTTTCATTCAGTCAGTAGCTTCAATCATTTCTGGACGTTTTTCAATGGTAAAAATCAATGAATATTGTAAATGCACAAACAGTAATTTCTCCACATTGCAAGGTGCAATTCTGAAATTTTTTGCTTTTTCCTGCTCCTCTTAGCATGATAAAGAAGATTCAAAGAGAGTGAGATGCCAGCTCCTTTCATTCAGTCAGTAGCTTCAAACATTTCTGGTATATGAATAACATGATGTTTTTCAATGGCAAAAATCAATGAATATTGTAAATGCACAAACAGTAATTTCTCCGCATTGCAAGGTGCAATTCTGAAATTTTTTGCTTTTTCCTGCTCCTCTTAGCATGATAAAGAAGATTCAAAGAGAGTGAGATGCCAGCTCCTTTCATTCAGTCAGTAGCTTCAATCATTTCTGGACGTTTTTCAATGGCAAAAATCAATGAATATTGTAAATGCACAAACAGTAATTTCTCTGCATTGCAAGGTGCAATTCTGAAATTTTTTGCTTTTTCCTGCTCCTCTTAGCATGATAAAGAAGATTCAAAGAGAGTGAGATGTCAGCTCCTTTCATTCAGTCAGTAGCTTCAAACATTTCTGGTATATGAATAACATGATGTTTTTCAATGGCAAAAATCAATGAATATTGTAAATGCACAAACAGTAATTTCTCCGCATTGCAAGGTGCAATTCTGAAATTTTTTGCTTTTTCCTGCTCCTCTTAGCATGATAAAGAATATTCAAAGAGAGTGAGATGCCAGCTCCTTTCATTCAGTCAGTAGCTTCAATCATTTCTGGACGTTTTTCAATGGCAAAAATCAATGAATATTGTAAATGCACAAACAGTAATTTCTCTGCATTGCAAGGTGCAATTCTGAAATTTTTTGCTTTTTCCTGCTCCTCTTAGCATGATAAAGAAGATTCAAAGAGAGTGAGATGCCAGCTCCTTTCGTTCAGTCAGTAGCTTCAATCATTTCTGGACGTTTTTCAATGGCAAAAATCATTGAATATTATAAATGCACAAACAGTAATTTCTCCGCATAGCAAGGTGCAATTCTGAAATTTTTTACTTTTTCCTGCTCCTCTTAGCATGATAAAGAAGATTCAAAGAGAGTGAGATTCCAGCTCCTTTCATTCAGTCAGTACCTTCAATCATTTCTGGACGTTTTTCAATGGCAAAAATCAATGAATATTGTAAATGCACAAACAGTAATTTCTCCGCATTGCAAGGTGCAAGTCTGAAATTTTTTGCTTTTTCCTGCTCCTCTTAGCATGATAAAGAAGATTCAAAGAGAGTGAGATGCCAGCTACTTTCATTCAGTCAGTAGCTTCAATCATTTCTGGACGTTTTTCAATGGTAAAAATCAATGAATATTGTAAATGCACAAACAGTAATTTCTCCACATTGCAAGGTGCAATTCTGAAATTTTTTGCTTTTTCCTGCTCCTCTTAGCATGATAAAGAAGATTCAAAGAGAGTGAGATGCCAGCTCCTTTCATTCAGTCAGTAGCTTCAAACATTTCTGGTATATGAATAACATGATGTTTTTCAATGGCAAAAATCAATGAATATTGTAAATGCACAAACAGTAATTTCTCCGCATTGCAAGGTGCAATTCTGAAATTTTTTGCTTTTTCCTGCTCCTCTTAGCATGATAAAGAATATTCAAAGAGAGTGAGATGCCAGCTCCTTTCATTCAGTCAGTAGCTTCAATCATTTCTGGACGTTTTTCAATGGCAAAAATCAATGAATATTGTAAATGCACAAACAGTAATTTCTCTGCATTGCAAGGTGCAATTCTGAAATTTTTTGCTTTTTCCTGCTCCTCTTAGCATGATAAAGAAGATTCAAAGAGAGTGAGATGCCAGCTCCTTTCGTTCAGTCAGTAGCTTCAATCATTTCTGGACGTTTTTCAATGGCAAAAATCATTGAATATTATAAATGCACAAACAGTAATTTCTCCGCATAGCAAGGTGCAATTCTGAAATTTTTTACTTTTTCCTGCTCCTCTTAGCATGATAAAGAAGATTCAAAGAGAGTGAGATGCCAGCTCCTTTCATTCAGTCAGTAGCTTCAATCATTTCTGGTATATGAATAACATGATGTTTTTCAATGGCAAAAATCAATGAATATTGTAAATGCACAAACAGTAATTTCTCCGCATTGCAAGGTGCAATTCTGAAATTTTTTGCTTTTTCCTGCTCCTCTTAGCATGATAAAGAAGATTCAAAGAGAGTGAGATGCCAGCTCCTTTCATTCAGTCAGTAGCTTCAATCATTTCTGGACGTTTTTCAATGGCAAAAATCAATGAATATTGTAAATGCACAAACAGTAATTTCTCTGCATTGCAAGGTGCAATTCTGAAATTTTTTGGTTTTTCCTGCTCCTCTTAGCATGATAAAGAAGATTCAAAGAGAGTGAGATGCCAGCTCCTTTCATTCAGTCAGTAGCTTCAAACATTTCTGGTATATGAATAACATAATGTTTTTCAATGGCAAAAATCAATGAATATTGTAAATGCACAAACAGTAATTTCTCCGCATTGCAAGGTGCAAGTCTGAAATTTTTTGCTTTTTCCTGCTCCTCTTAGCATGATAAAGAAGATTCAAAGAGAGTGAGATGCCAGCTCCTTTCATTCAGTCAGTAGCTTCAATCATTTCTGGACGTTTTTCAATGGCAAAAATCAATGAATATTGTAAATGCACAAACAGTAATTTCTCTGCATTGCAAGGTGCAATTCTGAAATTTTTTGCTTTTTCCTGCTCCTCTTAGCATGATAAAGAAGATTCAAAGAGAGTGAGATGCCAGCTCCTTTCGTTCAGTCAGTAGCTTCAATCATTTCTGGACGTTTTTCAATGGCAAAAATCATTGAATATTATAAATGCACAAACAGTAATTTCTCCGCATAGCAAGGTGCAATTCTGAAATTTTTTACTTTTTCCTGCTCCTCTTAGCATGATAAAGAAGATTCAAAGAGAGTGAGATGCCAGCTCCTTTCATTCAGTCAGTAGCTTCAATCATTTCTGGTATATGAATAACATGATGTTTTTCAATGGCAAAAATCAATGAATATTGTAAATGCACAAACAGTAATTTCTCCGCATTGCAAGGTGCAATTCTGAAATTTTTTGCTTTTTCCTGCTCCTCTTAGCATGATAAAGAAGATTCAAAGAGAGTGAGATGCCAGCTCCTTTCATTCAGTCAGTAGCTTCAATCATTTCTGGACGTTTTTCAATGGCAAAAATCAATGAATATTGTAAATGCACAAACAGTAATTTCTCCGCATTGCAAGGTGCAATTCTGAAATTTTTTGGTTTTTCCTGCTCCTCTTAGCATGATAAAGAAGATTCAAAGAGAGTGAGATGCCAGCTACTTTCATTCAGTCAGTAGCTTCAAACATTTCTGGTATATGAATAACATAATGTTTTTCAATGGCAAAAATCAATGAATATTGTAAATGCACAAACAGTAATTTCTCCGCATTGCAAGGTGCAAGTCTGAAATTTTTTGCTTTTTCCTGCTCCTCTTAGCATGATAAAGAAGATTCAAAGAGAGTGAGATGCCAGCTACTTTCATTCAGTCAGTAGCTTCAATCATTTCTGGACGTTTTTCAATGGTAAAAATCAATGAATATTGTAAATGCACAAACAGTAATTTCTCCACATTGCAAGGTGCAATTCTGAAATTTTTTGCTTTTTCCTGCTCCTCTTAGCATGATAAAGAAGATTCAAAGAGAGTGAGATGCCAGCTCCTTTCATTCAGTCAGTAGCTTCAAACATTTCTGGTATATGAATAACATGATGTTTTTCAATGGCAAAAATCAATGAATATTGTAAATGCACAAACAGTAATTTCTCCGCATTGCAAGGTGCAATTCTGAAATTTTTTGCTTTTTCCTGCTCCTCTTAGCATGATAAAGAACATTCAAAGAGAGTGAGATGCCAGCTCCTTTCATTCAGTCAGTAGCTTCAATCATTTCTGGATGTTTTTCAATGGCAAAAATCAATGAATATTGTAAATGCACAAACAGTAATTTCTCCGCATTGCAAGGTGCAATTCTGAAATTTTTTGCTTTTTCCTGCTCCTCTTAGCATGATAAAGAAGATTCAAAGAGAGTGAGATGCCAGCTCCTTTCATTCAGTCAGTACCTTCAATCATTTCTGGACGTTTTTCAATGGCAAAAATCAATGAATATTGTAAATGCACAAACAGTAATTTCTCCGCATTGCAAGGTGCAATTCTGAAATTTTTTGCTTTTTCCCGCTCCTCTTAGCATGATAAAGAAGATTCAAAGAGAGTGAGGTGCCAGCTCCTTTCATTCAGTCAGTAGCTTCAAACATTTCTGGTATATGAATAACATGTTTTTCAATGGCAAAAATCAATGAATATTGTAAATGCACAAACAGTAATTTCTCCGCATTGCAAGGTGCAATTCTGAAATTTTTTGCTTTTTCCTGCTCCTCTTAGCATGATAAAGAAGATTCAAAGAGAGTGAGATGCCAGCTCCTTTCATTCAGTCAGTAGCTTCAATCATTTCTGGACGTTTTTCAATGGCAAAAATCAATGAATATTGTAAATGCACAAACAGTAATTTCTCTGCATTGCAAGGTGCAATTCTGAAATTTTTTGCTTTTTCCTGCTCCTCTTAGCATGATAAAGAAGATTCAAAGAGAGTGAGATGTCAGCTCCTTTCATTCAGTCAGTAGCTTCAAACATTTCTGGTATATGAATAACATGATGTTTTTCAATGGCAAAAATCAATGAATATTGTAAATGCACAAACAGTAATTTCTCCGCATTGCAAGGTGCAATTCTGAAATTTTTTGCTTTTTCCTGCTCCTCTTAGCATGATAAAGAATATTCAAAGAGAGTGAGATGCCAGCTCCTTTCATTCAGTCAGTAGCTTCAATCATTTCTGGACGTTTTTCAATGGCAAAAATCAATGAATATTGTAAATGCACAAACAGTAATTTCTCTGCATTGCAAGGTGCAATTCTGAAATTTTTTGCTTTTTCCTGCTCCTCTTAGCATGATAAAGAAGATTCAAAGAGAGTGAGATGCCAGCTCCTTTCGTTCAGTCAGTAGCTTCAATCATTTCTGGACGTTTTTCAATGGCAAAAATCATTGAATATTATAAATGCACAAACAGTAATTTCTCCGCATAGCAAGGTGCAATTCTGAAATTTTTTACTTTTTCCTGCTCCTCTTAGCATGATAAAGAAGATTCAAAGAGAGTGAGATGCCAGCTCCTTTCATTCAGTCAGTACCTTCAATCATTTCTGGACGTTTTTCAATGGCAAAAATCAATGAATATTGTAAATGCACAAACAGTAATTTCTCCGCATTGCAAGGTGCAAGTCTGAAATTTTTTGCTTTTTCCTGCTCCTCTTAGCATGATAAAGAAGATTCAAAGAGAGTGAGATGCCAGCTACTTTCATTCAGTCAGTAGCTTCAATCATTTCTGGACGTTTTTCAATGGTAAAAATCAATGAATATTGTAAATGCACAAACAGTAATTTCTCCACATTGCAAGGTGCAATTCTGAAATTTTTTGCTTTTTCCTGCTCCTCTTAGCATGATAAAGAAGATTCAAAGAGAGTGAGATGCCAGCTCCTTTCATTCAGTCAGTAGCTTCAAACATTTCTGGTATATGAATAACATGATGTTTTTCAATGGCAAAAATCAATGAATATTGTAAATGCACAAACAGTAATTTCTCCGCATTGCAAGGTGCAATTCTGAAATTTTTTGCTTTTTCCTGCTCCTCTTAGCATGATAAAGAAGATTCAAAGAGAGTGAGATGCCAGCTCCTTTCATTCAGTCAGTAGCTTCAATCATTTCTGGACGTTTTTCAATGGCAAAAATCAATGAATATTGTAAATGCACAAACAGTAATTTCTCTGCATTGCAAGGTGCAATTCTGAAATTTTTTGCTTTTTCCTGCTCCTCTTAGCATGATAAAGAAGATTCAAAGAGAGTGAGATGTCAGCTCCTTTCATTCAGTCAGTAGCTTCAAACATTTCTGGTATATGAATAACATGATGTTTTTCAATGGCAAAAATCAATGAATATTGTAAATGCACAAACAGTAATTTCTCCGCATTGCAAGGTGCAATTCTGAAATTTTTTGCTTTTTCCTGCTCCTCTTAGCATGATAAAGAATATTCAAAGAGAGTGAGATGCCAGCTCCTTTCATTCAGTCAGTAGCTTCAATCATTTCTGGACGTTTTTCAATGGCAAAAATCAATGAATATTGTAAATGCACAAACAGTAATTTCTCTGCATTGCAAGGTGCAATTCTGAAATTTTTTGCTTTTTCCTGCTCCTCTTAGCATGATAAAGAAGATTCAAAGAGAGTGAGATGCCAGCTCCTTTCGTTCAGTCAGTAGCTTCAATCATTTCTGGACGTTTTTCAATGGCAAAAATCATTGAATATTATAAATGCACAAACAGTAATTTCTCCGCATAGCAAGGTGCAATTCTGAAATTTTTTACTTTTTCCTGCTCCTCTTAGCATGATAAAGAAGATTCAAAGAGAGTGAGATGCCAGCTCCTTTCATTCAGTCAGTAGCTTCAATCATTTCTGGTATATGAATAACATGATGTTTTTCAATGGCAAAAATCAATGAATATTGTAAATGCACAAACAGTAATTTCTCCGCATTGCAAGGTGCAATTCTGAAATTTTTTGCTTTTTCCTGCTCCTCTTAGCATGATAAAGAAGATTCAAAGAGAGTGAGATGCCAGCTCCTTTCATTCAGTCAGTAGCTTCAATCATTTCTGGACGTTTTTCAATGGCAAAAATCAATGAATATTGTAAATGCACAAACAGTAATTTCTCCGCATTGCAAGGTGCAATTCTGAAATTTTTTGGTTTTTCCTGCTCCTCTTAGCATGATAAAGAAGATTCAAAGAGAGTGAGATGCCAGCTACTTTCATTCAGTCAGTAGCTTCAAACATTTCTGGTATATGAATAACATAATGTTTTTCAATGGCAAAAATCAATGAATATTGTAAATGCACAAACAGTAATTTCTCCGCATTGCAAGGTGCAAGTCTGAAATTTTTTGCTTTTTCCTGCTCCTCTTAGCATGATAAAGAAGATTCAAAGAGAGTGAGATGCCAGCTACTTTCATTCAGTCAGTAGCTTCAATCATTTCTGGACGTTTTTCAATGGTAAAAATCAATGAATATTGTAAATGCACAAACAGTAATTTCTCCACATTGCAAGGTGCAATTCTGAAATTTTTTGCTTTTTCCTGCTCCTCTTAGCATGATAAAGAAGATTCAAAGAGAGTGAGATGCCAGCTCCTTTCATTCAGTCAGTAGCTTCAAACATTTCTGGTATATGAATAACATGATGTTTTTCAATGGCAAAAATCAATGAATATTGTAAATGCACAAACAGTAATTTCTCCGCATTGCAAGGTGCAATTCTGAAATTTTTTGCTTTTTCCCTGCTCCTCTTAGCATGATAAAGAACATTCAAAGAGAGTGAGATGCCAGCTCCTTTCATTCAGTCAGTAGCTTCAATCATTTCTGGATGTTTTTCAATGGCAAAAATCAATGAATATTGTAAATGCACAAACAGTAATTTCTCCGCATTGCAAGGTGCAATTCTGAAATTTTTTGCTTTTTCCTGCTCCTCTTAGCATGATAAAGAAGATTCAAAGAGAGTGAGATGCCAGCTCCTTTCATTCAGTCAGTACCTTCAATCATTTCTGGACGTTTTTCAATGGCAAAAATCAATGAATATTGTAAATGCACAAACAGTAATTTCTCCGCATTGCAAGGTGCAATTCTGAAATTTTTTGCTTTTTCCCGCTCCTCTTAGCATGATAAAGAAGATTCAAAGAGAGTGAGGTGCCAGCTCCTTTCATTCAGTCAGTAGCTTCAAACATTTCTGGTATATGAATAACATGATGTTTTTCAATGGCAAAAATCAATGAATATTGTAAATGCACAAACAGTAATTTCTCCGCATTGCAAGGTGCAATTCTGAAATTTTTTGCTTTTTCCTGCTCCTCTTAGCATGATAAAGAAGATTCAAAGAGAGTGAGATGCCAGCTCCTTTCATTCAGTCAGTAGCTTCAAACATTTCTGGTATATGAATAAAATGATGTTTTTCAATGGCAAAAATCAATGAATATTGTAAATGCACAAACAGTAATTTCTCCGCATTGCAAGGTGCAAGTCTGAAATTTTTTGCTTTTTCCTGCTCCTCTTAGCATGATAAAGAAGATTCAAAGAGAGTGAGATGCCAGCTACTTTCATTCAGTCAGTAGCTTCAATCATTTCTGGACGTTTTTCAATGGTAAAAATCAATGAATATTGTAAATGCACAAACAGTAATTTCTCCACATTGCAAGGTGCAATTCTGAAATTTTTTGCTTTTTCCTGCTCCTCTTAGCATGATAAAGAAGATTCAAAGAGAGTGAGATGCCAGCTCCTTTCATTCAGTCAGTAGCTTCAAACATTTCTGGTATATGAATAACATGATGTTTTTCAATGGCAAAAATCAATGAATATTGTAAATGCACAAACAGTAATTTCTCCGCATTGCAAGGTGCAATTCTGAAATTTTTTGCTTTTTCCTGCTCCTCTTAGCATGATAAAGAAGATTCAAAGAGAGTGAGATGCCAGCTCCTTTCATTCAGTCAGTAGCTTCAATCATTTCTGGACGTTTTTCAATGGCAAAAATCAATGAATATTGTAAATGCACAAACAGTAATTTCTCCGCATTGCAAGGTGCAATTCTGAAATTTTTTGGTTTTTCCTGCTCCTCTTAGCATGATAAAGAAGATTCAAAGAGAGTGAGATGCCAGCTACTTTCATTCAGTCAGTAGCTTCAAACATTTCTGGTATATGAATAACATAATGTTTTTCAATGGCAAAAATCAATGAATATTGTAAATGCACAAACAGTAATTTCTCCGCATTGCAAGGTGCAAGTCTGAAATTTTTTGCTTTTTCCTGCTCCTCTTAGCATGATAAAGAAGATTCAAAGAGAGTGAGATGCCAGCTACTTTCATTCAGTCAGTAGCTTCAATCATTTCTGGACGTTTTTCAATGGTAAAAATCAATGAATATTGTAAATGCACAAACAGTAATTTCTCCACATTGCAAGGTGCAATTCTGAAATTTTTTGCTTTTTCCTGCTCCTCTTAGCATGATAAAGAAGATTCAAAGAGAGTGAGATGCCAGCTCCTTTCATTCAGTCAGTAGCTTCAAACATTTCTGGTATATGAATAACATGATGTTTTTCAATGGCAAAAATCAATGAATATTGTAAATGCACAAACAGTAATTTCTCCGCATTGCAAGGTGCAATTCTGAAATTTTTTGCTTTTTCCTGCTCCTCTTAGCATGATAAAGAACATTCAAAGAGAGTGAGATGCCAGCTCCTTTCATTCAGTCAGTAGCTTCAATCATTTCTGGATGTTTTTCAATGGCAAAAATCAATGAATATTGTAAATGCACAAACAGTAATTTCTCCGCATTGCAAGGTGCAATTCTGAAATTTTTTGCTTTTTCCTGCTCCTCTTAGCATGATAAAGAAGATTCAAAGAGAGTGAGATGCCAGCTCCTTTCATTCAGTCAGTACCTTCAATCATTTCTGGACGTTTTTCAATGGCAAAAATCAATGAATATTGTAAATGCACAAACAGTAATTTCTCCGCATTGCAAGGTGCAATTCTGAAATTTTTTGCTTTTTCCCGCTCCTCTTAGCATGATAAAGAAGATTCAAAGAGAGTGAGGTGCCAGCTCCTTTCATTCAGTCAGTAGCTTCAAACATTTCTGGTATATGAATAACATGTTTTTCAATGGCAAAAATCAATGAATATTGTAAATGCACAAACAGTAATTTCTCCGCATTGCAAGGTGCAATTCTGAAATTTTTTGATTTTTCCTGCTCCTCTTAGCATGATAAAGAAGATTCAAAGAGAGTGAGATGCCAGCTCCTTTCATTCAGTCAGTAGCTTCAATCATTTCTGGACGTTTTTCAATGGCAAAAATCAATGAATATTGTAAATGCACAAACAGTAATTTCTCCGCATTGCAAGGTGCAATTCTGAAATTTTTTGCTTTTTCCTGCTCCTCTTAGCATGATAAAGAAGATTCAAAGAGAGTGAGATGCCAGCTCCTTTCATTCAGTCAGTAGCTTCAAACATTTCTGGTATATGAATAACATGATGTTTTTCAATGGCAAAAATCAATGAATATTGTAAATGCACAAACAGTAATTTCTCCGCATTGCAAGGTGCAATTCTGAAATTTTTTGCTTTTTCCTGCTCCTCTTAGCATGATAAAGAAGATTCAAAGAGAGTGAGA